>NC_134844.1:41738264-42041295 GCF_965363235.1 Mytilus galloprovincialis
TGGTAAATCAACCATATAAGTCATTACAAACATCAACCAGTTTTTCAAACTACGTCCTTGCTAGTCATAAATCAGAAAATTTTGTGTTGTCTTCGGCTTAAAAGCTACCATATGAGTTTCGTTTTTATTTCAATTACATGTTACAAATGATTACTGGCAAGAATTAATATTCCCAAAATACAGGGACAAAAACAACCAATAACAATAAAAATCTTTATCATGCTCCAAGGATCAATATTTTGAATTTTCAAATTGATAACTTCCCTAGAACAAATGGTAATCTCATTTTTCTAATTTTTAGTCAATGTAACCCTTTCTGGAACAATTGTTTGAAAAAAATTATAAACATGTAGTTGACAACGAATACAGCAGATGATTGATTGGCTGAGTTAATTGGTCAAAACCTTTATCAGCTTTTGGGATCAATGAGAATGTGCCAACAGGTAAAAAGAAAAGTTGTAGAAATCCAGAAGTCACATTATATTGATTTCATTTTATAAAGAAATACAATTTTCTTAATATTCGTTCAAACTGATACTTATATTAAAGCATTTTTTAGTCCATTACACATTATTCTATTAGAATAACCCTGGTTTACAAACTTGTTGATTTATTAAAATTTTCTTGTCTCACCTAAGTACATCCTTAAGGTCCTCATCAGATGAGAAATAGACTTCAAAATTTAACCATCCTATAGCTTTGAAATAAGTTTTTAGCAAACCTGTTCAAGATCTGTAGCCTTTTTTTGTTCTTCAACTAATCTTTCATCATCATGTTTTCTTCTTTCCTCTTCCTCTTTTCTTTTCATCTCCTGTTTTCAAATGGTATTGCTTTTATTATTAGAGTATTTCGGTCAATGGGGTTTGGTGGTAATGAAAGGCAACATATATTTATATATGAGTGATTTGTATTAAATTCTGCAAATAATGGTATACTTTCAACAGAAAATGGTATGGTTGGTGAATAAATTGAAAAATTGTGATTCCTCATATACACTTTGTAAGACATACTTTCTGCATGTCAATATACAGTAGAAGCCACAAAAATAAATGCCTTATCAAATATAAAACTAGGAAAATAAAAAAATAAAAAATTGGATATAATTTGTTGTTTAATAGATGGATAAAATATGAAAATTTATTATGTACATTTTTAGCCTCAAGAAGCTTAATCTGAAATATGATTTGAATTGGATTGAGAGTTTCATAATCATGCATTACCTTATCCTGATCTTTTCTTAAACTTTCTTCATATTCCAGGTTTTGTTTGAATCGAAATGCTTCTGTGCTAAGACCATTGTTGCTTATCAGATTTCCCTTTTGAATGAAAAAAAAAGGGTCAAAATCTCAAATGGTCTAGTTGCAATCTTAATAAATAAGGTTAAGTCTTAAAAATAGAAAAGAAATTTTATAGCAGATGGAAAAACTTCAATATGTGCAATCTTGAATATTGAGAAGATACTAGTAAACTACAATATCATATCAAATATGAACATAACTGGCAAATTATAAAAGACATGACATATACAAGATATTTGGACAGAAAAAGGATATACAGGGGCAATGTAGTATAATCCCTACGTTCAGAGGTATAATCAAACACTGCTATGGACTCTAAATGGTGGTAGTTAGATGAGGCAACTGCAAGTTTAATTGGAAATGTTATAGCAATATGTTGCATTCTTGAACTGTATTCAATTGAAAGTAAGCTTTTCTTACCTGTGTGATGCACATCTATGTACAAAATGAAATGTAGATACTTACAGTAATAACTGATCTTGTCTGTGAAGATGCCACTGTATTTTCATTACCAGGGTTAGTCTTAAAAAATAAAAGCTCATATTACCAGGTAGGCTATAATACTACAATTGTAGTGATTGGGAAGGATGTGCGCCCTGCGCCTACAGTGCATATTGACAAGAAATGGCGCATACAGTGACAAATGTAAGCGCCCATGTGGCGCACGATACTTTTCACTTTATTTGAAACGTTTAGATATCGTCAAATGAATTTCCGATCGTGTTCCATGCCGCCATGTGTGTGTACACAACTGTGTAATGTTCCTCCAATAATAGGAGCACCTATATATTTTTGGGACGTCTCAGGTGTTTTCCTATTGTAATAATAGAACCATGCGGTCTAACTGATAACCCAAAAAACGTAATTAACCATCATTCATGATATATTTTTTTTTATAAACAACTTTAAATTTGTGAAATTTGGCTAGTACAGACGAGATTTAACCCTTATAATAATTTCATTTAGTTTAGCTTGCTATTATTTCGATTGAAGAACCCCAAAGACTTTTTAGGAATATAGTGTTTGTCTCCATAAAAGACGCTTAACTGTCCTTGTCATTTTTTGGTTTTTGGCTCATTTTGACATTTTGTAAACATGACTTCTTCAGCGATTTGTTGTTTTGTTCTATGAATTAATGGTACTCTATACTGTTATTCTTGTCACCGTGATGAAGTTATAATACAAGAAGTGCAGAGGAATTGCCTGAAATGTCCTCTGATACGGAATGTCTGGAATAAGTATGGTATCAACGAAGACCAAAATTTGATGTAAAAAAACCCAACATGAACATGAACAAGGCAACAGTACCATTTAAACATTGTAAATAAAGGTTAACTTAAATATTGTTGGGGTTGGAAGAAATTATTGTATATTCATTGAAATTGAAATTACAAAATCAAAGGAACAATATCCATGATTTTATTAATGTAAAAGTAAGTACCTCTTTGCCAAAATATACTGATACTTTTATTTTTCACAGAAGTCAATTCGAAATGGCCCACTCATTTGACAACATGGCCCATTATTTTTTAAAATGGCCCATTAAATTTATTTTTGAGGGGCCCTGGGCCCATAGTGAAAAAAACCTTCCAGATCACTGTAATTGACATACAAATTATATTAAACTTTGACTTTTGATATAATAGAATTAAATGTACTGATCCAAACTGTTAACTTGACAGTGCACCAGCGCACACATACAATGTATCTGCCTTACAATGTTATTTGTGCAAAATTATGTTGTCAAAAAAAATAATTTTATTTTGTTTTTATATTTGCATGATTTCTTTCTTAAAAAAAGGGGGGGGGGGGGTTCGAGGGGTTAGACATGACATTCAGAAGTTCTGAATTTAAATATTTTTAATTACTGACATCTCACAATGGAAATAAGAATTACCGGATCCCAAAAGGGTCAATCAATGAAACCCAACCTTGGAAACACCTAATCCTGGAGTTTCGATCCCTCCTCTTCTTAATGCAGGAACCAGCATATTATATTTAATATACAACTCGTCTAAACATCAACCCAACAATGTTAGATCTGTAAATTTGCTTTCATATACATAGAAAAGCACATTTTTTTTTACTTACTAAGCTGATGTTTGACATTTCATCTTCAGATATTTCAATTAATGGTGTATCCTGAAAAGAAACAAAATGTTTTACTTATACATGCTTGTCCAATTAGAAAAAGCTTATTGATTTCCTTCAATAAATGAATGATGTATACTATGCCTCAGAGCTTTTAATTGATGTTCATCTAAGAGTATGTCATCTTTTAACCCTATGAAAAAAATCCAGTGTAGAAAGGATATTCCAGCCAAAAGGCATTACTGTTGCATAGTAGAACAATTCTAGCTAGTACAGTTGTCTATAATTACTAATATCTACGTCATTTGAATTTTTGTGGATTCATTGGTAATCATACCACATCTCCTAACTTTTATATTAACCCTTGGTTGTTATTCAATGCATTCAGAGTATGGTCTGTGTATCTTCTTCCCCCTTGCATACAGTTTATAAAAAAAAAGAAAATAACTGGGAAAATTTATCTGACATCTGAGAAATTATGAGCTCTGCAAGTTATTTGAAAAGACAAAATGAATTTACCCCGTTACACCACTCCCTTATCTGATGTCTGGCCAGTTGTGATGCTGCTCTGGGGTTTCTTCTTCCACCAAGCATTGTTCTAGATTGTCTTCTCCTTCTTATGTCAGGCATATTTTCCTTTTAAATAAATATGAAAGGAAATATGAATTTTAATTTTATGTACAATTGTAGTAACAATTAGTGCTGGTTTGTTTTAATCCTTTCACTGATAGATGCCTAGACAGATGCTACTGTGAGACAATGGCTTCCCTTGCTACTATTACTCAATTGGGAGATCTTTATAATAAATGTCAATAAAAACTAGTCTGTAGTTATTTGTGTCTTTATTTCATCATGTTCATTCACTAATAGTTGTTATCCATTCGTTTGATGTGTTTGGACTTTTGATTTTGCCTTTAGATTTTGGATTTTCCTTTTTGAATTTTCCTCGGAGATCGGTATTTTTGTGTTTTTACTTTTCACTAACCCCATGTTCAGTTTTGTTCATGTTTGGAAAAAATTTTCTTCTTAAAATGTTAAATTTTTTCAAATTTTCGGCATTATGTAGGTGAAATTCTCAAAATTCTGCTCTTTGACAAAAAATTGTAATTTTTCAACACATAACATCAAAATTTTGAAAAAATTTAATGAGGCTGTACAAATTCCTTACAAAGAACGATGTCCATTCCTAGAGTTTTGTACATAAAACAAAATTTTATGTCAAAAAAGTATACAAGTTTGGCTTTAATTCTTCCTGTAATATTCTGTTAATTTCCTCTGAAATTGACACCGTTTTCATCTGGGTATTCAATAAAGAAAGATAACTAGTGTTTGCACTGTTTTGAGCGGGAGATATAAAAGAGGTTTTCCGATCCCTGTAAAACAAGACTCATAGTCCGCTGTCTGAAGCATGAATCACAGTAAACCAGGACTCATCTGCGAAAGGGCTTAATTACCTGGTAGTTAAAAATATGCTTTAATAGGTACTTTCTTTTTTTCTTTTTCAATAAAAGAATTTTTTGGGAGACTTAATTATTCGGGAAATGCAAATGCTACCCATTACATTAAATTGAAATATTTATCTAAATCTAATTAATGTAAGTAGTGATCCTGCAAATTAATCATGATCACAGCTGATTCCATTTTGAGAAGCCAAGCTGATTTGTAATTTAAATTGTCAGATCTGTATTTCAACCATGAATTCATCAAGGACTTTGGAAAATAAAAAAAAAGGATTTTTTTGGGCATTGAATCAAAATGATTCAAGCATTCAGACAATGATTCTCCTTTAGCATTGTGTGTCAACTATGGGGTTAAGCATTACAACTTTAGGTATAGAGTAAACAAATTGAATATGTACCAGAATTGTCTTACAAGAATGGATATTGTTAGTATCATTAAAAAACTCACATCTATCAGACTGGTGGAAGATGTTGGTTCAGATGTTGGCTGTGCACTGCTAAATAAAGACTGAAAAGACAAGAGATTAGAAATTACATTATAATGATAAGAAACCTAAGTAAAAATTTGTTAGTACATATATCACTCAGTGCTCTTAAAAGGCAGTGTCGGTCACGTAGGTCTATGTGGATCTTCAACAAACGATATTCTCCCAACATAAGTCATTGTAGACGAAAATATAAATCATGATCAAAATTTCTTTTTAGTTCATCTCATATTGCATATATTTTTGTGGGTGACAGTTCTCAGCATTTTTGCTCTAAAGTTTAAACACCTAAACATGTGAAAACTAGAATAAAATTTTATGAAAATGCCAAATTCCAAATATCATGAATCTAAGATTTCTCAATGTCTAATTATTAGTTTTTGTAATACTTTTTTTTCCACATAGACTCATTACTATTAGCATGATGGTGCATAACATTAATAACAAGATGTCTTATGGGTCATGATGATATGTAATATTATTATCTTACAGTAATGCCTCCCTTAATTTGGACATATGGAATCAGAGATCTTCACATAAAAGATAATCAAATTCAAAGAGAATATTTTTCTGGACAACTTACATCCTGACTAGTTCCTGGTCTTTCCTCACTACCATCATTTTTGACATCAGTATTAAATGCAGCCTAGAAAATTAATTAAAATAAAATAATAAAAAATAATAATGGGCCTTTCATTGTTACTTTTTTTTCAAATAATAACATTAACACCTTTTCCAGCAGATAATGGTTAACAACTACTTTTCTTTTTCTTGTTCATATTATTTCTGACAAGTTTGCCTTTAAATCGTTGGTTTGTTGTTTCTCTTCCAAAAAAGAAAGAAAAGTAGGTAGAAAGGCATTCAATCTTTTTTCTTTTCTAACTTTCCTTAAATTACTGTAGAATAAGGGCTTATAAACTGCTTCACTAAGCACAGTTGAATACGACAATTTCTTTTAAAAATCTTGCAGAACCACCTTTTTCCAAAACATAATATTTGAAGATTTTTCCTTTAATCTCTTAATTCTTGAGAAGAAAAATGCCCTCCCCCCAATTTTTTTTCCAAAATAAATTACATTTGAAGAAAATGTTCTTTTGTCATACAATTAGAAATATATCAAAACACTGAAAACTCATATTATTGTCTGAAAACTATAATAAACAGCTACAAAAGACTAAATATCACTAAAATGACATTTTGAATCCAAACCAAAACGTATACAGATCTTTAGATTAATATAACAAAGAAGTTTGTAAAGTTTTAAGCAATAATCATAAACCTTTTTGAGATACAGTGCGACATGTAAAAAAAACCCTCTCCTGTTTTACAAAATACTCAATAACTCCAAAACAAAATTTTGAATCATCACCATTCTCAATTTTGGATATTAAGATTAAAATAACTAAGAAGTGTTTAAAGTTTTAAGCAATTGTCATGAATTGTTTTTGAGAAACGGTGCGACATGTGAAAAAAACACCCCCTGTTTTAGTTACAAAGTGCCGTAACTCAAAAAGTTTAAATCTTATTTTCACCTAAAAGTATACAGATCATTTGACCATCATAAGAAACAACTATTTTAAGTTTCATGAAATTTGGATAAGTAGTTCTCAAGTTATGGTGCGACATGTTATGCCGGACAGACTGACACCAGACATTAGTATACCATAATACGTCCCATCAAAATTTTGCTATATTGCCTTTATGGTCCATTATTCTTTAACAGTTTGGGCAATTTCCCCCTAAAATGAATCCCAACCTACTACTTGTGGTATTGATCTTTTTGGTATAATTTCAGAGCAATCAATATTCAAATAGATATAGGAAGATGTGGTGTGAGTGCCAATGAGACAACTCTCCATCCAAATAACAATTTAAAAATTAAACCATTATAGGTTAAAGTACGGCCTTCAACACGGAGCCTTGGCTCACACCGAACAACAAGCTATAAAGGGCCCCAAAATTACTAGTGTAAAACCATTCAAACGGGAAAACCAACGGTCTAATCTATATAAACAAAACGAGAAACGAGAAACACGTATATATTACATAAACAAACGACAACTACTGTACATATTCAGGTCATTGCCTTGCAACTAGTAAAATTCAGGTTTTGGGCCCCTAATTTCTAAAATGGTACGGACCATCAACCCTCCAAAATAATCCCCACCTTCCTTTTGTGGGATTGAACTTTTTTGTTAAATTTCATAGAGACACTTAAACGTTTAATCATTGTCAACAATGACGATATGATAGCAATTAACACTTTTTTTTGCAGTTGTATACAAAAATTACATTTGGCTAATTTTGTTTAAGGGGGTACAGAACACCTAAGATAAGATAACTCTTACTCATAGTCCGATTCATTGCTACGTTTTAAAATCATCTGCAATATGCAAGCTTTTAAAAGATCATGATCAGAATGTTTACATTATTGCTAAGAGCAGCTGTACACCTATTGTTATTCATTTAATCTTTTAATCCATTTAAAGTTACTATTTTCAATAAATGAATCTTCTAAGAGAAATAAAAGGGAAATTTCAGAGTGAAATAAAATACCAAAAAGAAAACCAGGACGTTAGAAAAGTAGGGAAACAGAAAGGACCATAACTGTTTTCGTTTTTTACTTGCCAATGCCTAGCCTACATAAAATAACATAAAGTACAAAAAGTCAAAAGTCTAAGGATGATATCATTTGATTTTATGGGGGAGGGCTAGAATTAAAAATGTTGTCCTGCATTTTTTAATCATTGGAAAAGGGGGGGAATTGCACCAGGATATTTTTTTTTAAGCTCGGGATTTCGGGATAAGGAAATTCTTTTTTCGAACTTCGGAATAGCGGGATTTAAATTTATTTAAACTCAGAATTTCGTGTTTTTAGCCTGGGATTTCGGGATCAGGACCACTTCTACCTACCCTCCCTCATCTGACATCATTGTCCTGAATTTTAATTTTTCATTCTTTAGGGACCTGCAATTTTCTTTAGTTTATCCTGAAATTGTTTACATAGATAATAATCTGCTTATTATGCCAAATTAGTACTGTTGCTGTTTTTGTTTGCTCAAATGCGTGTCTTCCCTTTTTTTCAAATTTCATCCAAGCCTCTGACAATAAAATGTTAACTAAATAAATAAATAAACCATGGACAATTATACAATGCTTCTGTTTGTAGATCTTCGTACAAAATTGATTAAAATCAAAACTGAATGGACTCCACAATACATTTTTTTAAAACCATACATGTAGTTTTTAATAAAATATGGGCTTAGTAATTACATGTAATATACGTAGTAATGGCCCGAGAACACAGTTATTTCGTAGTGCATTTCTTTTAGACAATAAATTCAAATTAAAAAAATTGCACCTGCTCTTTCTTCAAAATAGTTTTACAGTGTAGTGTACTACCAGTGAGACAAATAATATCAAAATTATAGAAACTTCTACCAGCTCTAACTCAAAATATTGGCAATTCTGTGTTAAGGGGGTGTAAAATTCAGTTTGACAGCTTCAGACGTGATAAAATTTGACCTTTCAGAACTGGACCAATTCACTCCTTAACATAAAGTTTCAGCACCCAAATTTTTTTGACATGTAATTACATCCCCCTACTTAATATTTCATGCATTTAATATAAATAAATAAATTGGGAAAGTGTATTAAATAAAACATGCAAGTTATACACTGTTTACACTAGGGACTATATTCGTAGACAACGAAAACCAAAGGACGATAACTGTGTCATTGGACCTAATAGGACAGAAAGACTTGACCAATCTTTATAAAACTTTGCATAACCTAAGCTTGGGCAATAATGAGATGGTTTGCCAAGTTTCATGGCCATATGTCATATATAACAGAAACTGGGGTCATTTTAGTATTGACATTTGGATGTTTATTTTTGACGTATAAATTAAATATCTTCAACTGTCAAGATTTTGGCCTAAAAACTTGAAATTTTGCAAAAATTTACTTTTTAAATGCTCTTGAATATTAGATATTAAGTATTAAAAGCATCTGCACACTCATTTTATTTATCAGATGTATTGTATTTATTCCAAAGTCAAATTTATATGCGCCTATGCCTGAAAATAGAGATTTTCCAATTCAGGGAAGCCTTATATAAATATGCATTTTTGTTAGCCAATTTGAAGTTTTTGAAGTTTTTTAAGCCTAAATTATTCTTTCATATATATTAAATGTACTTTAAATGTATAGAAAAGGTACAAAAAGTATACCACATGAGTATAAAATGGTCTTGGACCATGCAGTACTGAGAATTATTTAGAGTCAATTTAGGCGGTAGTCCATATTGACATATAAAAATGCACACAGAAGCTATCAGAAGTGAAAATGTGTTACTTTTTGTTCATTTCTATGCTAAGGTGTTATCATACAAGAAGTCTAAATGCAAAAGGACTCTTGCATTTAAATTTTTTGAAAGACAATATGGTCTGGCGGCCAGTTTTTTCACATTTTGATGGAAAACTTGCATTTAGTTTAAGTCTCAAAAGGTATAAATTTGGACAACTTACTATCATACAGGAAAAAAATATGGTAACCTTTAAAGGAGTAAGGTGTACTGAATATAGTAAAAAGCTTTCTTTTCAGATTTAGTGAAATATTTGTGATGGACTAGAGATTTGATGTACAAAGCACTTCACATTTTACATACATCAGTTAGGCTGTTTAACCAGGGCCATGAAAACAAAATATTCTGCACTTTTTTTCTGTGATAGTCTACTTTTCTCTTTATTCAGAGTTCACAAATGGTTAATTAAATTTGATTTAAGCACAGAAACACAAATATCAGGAACAAAAAAGCTGTCAGATAGAAAGTCAGCATGCCTCTTAGGCATAAAATGTAAACTTCTTTAAAATCCTTATTATAGCCGTAGAATGCCAAAATGTCAATTTTTAACAGAATTTCTGTAAACCAAAGATGTAAATCCTTTACTTTTATTGAGTTTGACAAATTGAAACCAGCAAATCATTCAGGAAAGTTCCCAAAGTACAGAATCTAGATTTCAGTAATCCATCTCTTAGGCCCGAGAACACAGTTATTTCGTAGTGCATTTCTTTTAGACAATAAATTCAAATTAAAAAAATTGCACCTGCTCTTTCTTCAAAATAGTTTTACAGTGTAGTGTACTACCAGTGAGACAAATAATATCAAAATTATAGAAACTTCTACCAGCTCTAACTCAAAATATTGGCAATTCTGTGTTAAGGGGGTGTAAAATTCAGTTTGACAGCTTCAGACGTGATAAAATTTGACCTTTCAGAACTGGACCAATTCACTCCTTAACATAAAGTTTCAGCACCCAAATTTTTTTGACATGTAATTACATCCCCCTACTTAATATTTCATGCATTTTTTTAATATAAATAAATAAATTGGGAAAGTGTATTAAATAAAACATGCAAGTTATACACTGTTTACACTAGGGACTATATTCGTAGACAACGAAAACCAAAGGACGATAACTGTGTCATTGGACCTAATGTTAAATACATTGTAGGTTATGAATAATTTATAATTTTAAAATTTCTGGCATATATTTTTGAAGTGCAATTGAATATTTTATTACATGATTTATATTCATGTAAAAAGTAAGAAGATACCGAGGGGGATAATCAACCACCAGTGCATCATTAACATGTCATGGAACAAAGACAAGAAGAAGAAAAAACATCCTATTCAGTCCACAAGACAATACACACATGTATGCACTTTCATATTCATCTGAATAAAAAAAAATTACATCTTCAAGTATCTTTTTTCAACCTTTATCCTGACAGGTGTAGAAAATAAAGGGGTGTCTTCTATTCCGTCCGCAATTTTAGGGAAAGAAAAGTTATATTTAGAATCGTGGTTGAAACTGAAACTACACATGTATGATTTAAATAGAACATGTTATTTTTGCATTATCAATGAATTTCGAAGGGGTAGCAAAATTTGTTATTTTTCTTTTATTGTGCTTTTGTATCTTTCCGATTTTTTTTTTATTAAATACAATTTTGAAATAAATATAAAAAAGAAAGTTTGGTGTTATATTGCAAGGGACAAGTGATTTTTTTTCATCTCAAGTCTCAATTCAAGATTATTACTGAATAGAGTAATCGTTCTCTATAATAACAAGGAACCCAAAAAATAATGCGAAACTTGTAACTGCCCTGCTTTTAACTAAAAACCAGTTGTATCTTATTTTCATAACCTCTGCAGAAATACTAAAAAAGTTCTATGTTTAACGAACTTGATTTCACAGTATAAGGATTTTGCACAGTCAGCTCTATTTCATCTCCCATGAGCCGTCATTGTTTTGCACGAATAGTTTTTTGAATTGTATATTTTTGTATTTTTGAATCTGTAGACCAATAAATTGAAAATCTTGCTCATGTAAAGCATCTGCCAACTTTAAAGCTTTTCCCTATGTATCATACTAGGTTTTTTGATGTGTCAAATCAAAAAACAGTAACATCCCTTTTTTGCCCCTGCAACTGAATGTCAAGGGGGGTGGTATTGTTTTACCTCTGTCCGTCTGTCCTTCTGTCCGTCCCATTATTGGTATATATTTGGCATAACTCCTCCTACTGTTTGATCACTAGGAAATGTTCACCTTGCTGTCTTTTGAGAAGTACGTACAGTGCGCGCTTCAATAGAAACTATTCCCTTTTCAAACAATTTTATGAGCAGGGGTTAAAAATTTTTGTTACAGCTAACTAGCCCAGGACTTGTTGGCAGGAGGATTTTACTAGCCCTGTTTCAAGAACTGCTAGCCCATCAAAACCAACCTGCTAGCCTAAGTATCACTTACAAATCACTCAGGGTGTGCTGCATAAGACGCTGGGAATGTGTGTCATGTTTTGAAAGGGCATTTGTACACTATAATTTAATAAAATAAATCAAATGAAGTTTGTTTTATTTTTTAATTATAACAAGGATCTTCATGCATCTTTTTGGAATTCAACATCAAAGACAGCATTGTCATTTTCATCTTGAATATTCAAGTTTTGATTTCTGTTCTTTGACCTTGGTCCAGGCAATTTATGATGATTGACATGCCTGGTAGTTTCACTGGACAACAGCCAGTGTTCAATACTGGCATCTGATTTAAATTGTGATAACTCTGGACCTTCATTCATAACAAGAAGCTGGTTCTTTAGGTTATACTGTGTCATTGTACTTCTCAAGTTTGTTTCAACAGTTTTCATATGTGAGAACCCCCTTTGAATAAAGTCAGAGAAGGGCTTTCCCTTTTTAGCTACTGCATAGGCCGTATTAAACAGATATCTCATTTTGTTTTTTTCTTTGTCAGATAATTTCACTAAAGCTTTAAAAATATGCTTTTCGACAGGAGTCACCTTTTTTCTATAAACTAGTTCGTTTTTATCTGTTGTAGTATGGGCCGTTAAATATTTTCTTGCACAGAAAACATGTTCATTTTTTTTATCATGGGAAACAAGTGGATCAATTCTTATGTTTGATGTCCCCACATACAAGGCGGATTTTTTATTGGCATACTCGGGAAAACTCCGACAGTATTCACAGTACATACTCTCGGGTTTTTCATCCTCAACAACCGACCTTGCCCACGGGAATCTTTCATTCCATGTCGCTATGAACGTTCTTTTTCGCTTGTCCCGATCGTACTTTCTATTTTTTTTTAGATGTATCAGTCTCATTAGAATCCTCTTCATTTGCCAATTTTCGCTTTGAACTTGAAGTTGATGAAGTTTCTGCGCTTGCCGTAGTAAAATATTTTGATATATTTTGTTGCATTGACATAGTTTCGTGCTCCCTGCTTAAACAGTTGTCCGACAAGAGTCTAGACGGATCAATACCTATCAATACATTATACCCCCCGGTACCGTTAATTGAAAAACTCGACAGAACCAATGAAAAATATCCCCCTTATAACATATAATGAGAAATCGATATTGAAAGTACAATAATTGCGATCAATACATGATACCGGGCCACCCAGAGTTATTTGTTCTATTTTTAAAACATGTTACTGTGCATGAGGACCTGTACAAACCAGTTCAAATTCTTGGAATCCTGGATGACGTAATTGAATCTGATTGGCTAAGACAGAAAAGTGATGAAGGGATTTGCCACTTTCTATTTTAGAAACGCCAAGATTTTTTTGTTACTAGTCCGTCGGGCTTACTGGGTTATAAGTTTTGATTGCCCGAGACGTAAATGTCTAGTCCCGGGCGTCGGGCTAGTGGATTTTTTAACCCCTGATGAGACTACATGTCCATTATGTATTCCGTGTTCATGGAATTGATTGACATGTCATAAAATGTGTCTATATTATTGTATGGTCGATTAAAGCTTGTGTAATATGATTTTTTTTTAAAATAAATATGAATTCATAACTACATAAAAGTCATGGCCCGTACAAGTGTTTCTTAAAAAAAACCACAATTATCATCATCGGGGTCAACCTTCAAGGTCACATGAAGGTCAAAATTTTAAGAAGGCACACTACCTCATGATGATACATCCACATGCCAAAGATGTCAGACCTAAGTCAAGGGCGATGAACTTATGGCCTACATGGTTGTGTTTTTCATGAAAAAACAGCATAAAGTTGACCTTGAGGTCACATTTGAAGGTCACAATAAGGTCATCATGATGCAAGACACTTAACCCCGTGATGATACATCCACATGCCAAATATCTAAGGCCTAGTTCAAAAGACGAAAAAAAATATTGCCATTATGTACTTTTTGAATAGATTTTGCCCTTATTTAATGAACCAATTTGAGGGTGGGGGGTACTTTAAACTTAAAAACCAAAAAATCTAACGGTTAAATTTTTAAAAAAATTTGCAAGAACAACCGACTAGTATAGCACTCCAAATGCTTAATTTAAAAAAGAAATTAAACGACACATTTTTTTTCCAAAACAAAATTCTTCTTCAAATACTAGAAGCACAGCATTCACTTTTCGGGGCTGATTCTGACACCCCCTATCAAATTTCGGACAAAATTTTTAATCTAGAATAAAAAACTTACAAGAAAAGGGTATCAGCTACCTAATATTTACCTCAGCTATCATTATTGGCTATGCTATTGTCAATATAGGATTAAGTTTTAAAAACTTTATAATATTTAACCCCATACCCATATTTCAGAAACTTCCAATTTTGGCCGATTCTAGTATGTAAAAGATGCTATATTTGAGTTATCAAATCTTTTAAAATTATGGTTCAAATCTCTTAAAATTTTTACAAGATGTTTAGGTTGGCCTATTTTATCAATGAAAAAAAATTAAGAAAAATTAAACGACAGGAATTTTTTGGGGTATAGTGTTGGGTACCCCCTTAAGCACTTGGATACAGCCAACCAACATTTTTTTATACTCACATTTTCCTGAATTTCTTCAACAGCAAGTTCAGTTGAGCCTACTGAGTGCTCACTTCCAGAGTCCATACCTGTAGAGTCTATTGGTGTAGCAATCATCTAAGGAATATCCAAAATAATAAAACTGTTGAGATATGTCTTTCCTGTATTAGACTCAGTGTATTTAATTTTGATAGTGAAAAGAAAATGCTGATAGAATGGCAAAACATCCAAAGGCAATGAACCATGACTGAAGGTTCTGGGCAATTAATATCCATGGAAATTATATATGCCAATGCTCATTCAAATAAATAAAATCTATCATTGACTTACCAAAAAATATTTCCCTAATACACCAATGTATTTACTGAATCACAATACTTAACATGCAAAATACAGAATTATAACTTCAGAAGATCACGTTTTAGGAGATAAAGCTAAATAATTTCCATCGAAATATAATTTTCCATATTGAGTACCTTGAAATTGGGGTAAATATCTAATTTGGCATTAAAATTAGCAAGTTCATTTCATCAGGAACTAAGTTTCTAGTTGATTGCACTTCAACCTTATCTACCAAAGAGTTTAACCTGAAGCCGGACAGACGAAAGAAAAAACAAACAGACTAACAAAAGAAGGAATGAAGACATGCACAGACTGAAAAAAAATGCCAAGTGGGGCATAATTTTTGTTTTAGATGAAAAGCATATTGTCTTGAGTTAACTATTTTAATGGTGCTGGTAATGATTTCTGTTGCCTGACTTTTAGGAACTTCACAATCGATGTTGTGTAATGTAAAAACATGGTCCAAGAGGATTTATTTAAACATTTCTTTCTAAATTGCAATTTTTAAAGAAGAATCATAATGCAGGAAGGAGAAAAACTGTCTCCCAACAGACAGAAATTTCTCTGTATCAGATTGTGAAAATGTCATCTCGTTCACCACTGAACGATATCACAAAGGAATTTAACTAAATACTCTTGCAAAAGTATCCATACAAACTGGCTAACCAAAATTGCATGAATAGGGGTACACCAGAAGATGTCAGATGAAAATTGGCTCTCCAGACTTGTACCCAATCAAAAATGATTCTTTTCTCATGAAGAATTAAATAAAAAAATAAGGATTCATCAAGTTCTTAAGTCAGAGTTACTATTGCCTAGTTAAAAGTGCTATTATTTCATTTTCCGAGACTTTATCACAAAATACTACCAATGCAGCTTAATTACCTTAGGCATTACAAGAGAAAAAAACTATCCACAATGAGAATGAAAATAGTTGGTCAATAAACATAACAGAAGGCAATTAGTAATAATTATTCACCTCATTTTCACTTATGCTTGCGGCAAACAGGGAAATATTTTTTGTGGATTACTAGCATGCATATAAACAAACTTACATCTGGTGTTATCTTATTTTTTGGCATTATGTACAGTCTCCCTCTGCCAACTTCTTTTTTAAGTTGAGCCATGTTGGCAAATTCAACTTTAATTATTGCTTTTCTTTTGGTAGCTCTTCCCAAAGTAAAGCCAACCAGCTCTAACGGGACACCTTAAAAAACAGATACATTAATGAACTTTAATAGTAACATTCATTCATAAAATACATCAAACCTTTCAGTGATATACAAGATGAAAACAGCAATACAAGTGCTGTTCCTTTGCTGATTGTCTCCTGTCTTTCATGTCAATTGTTGCCTTCAATGATGTTTTTCATTAGTACACACATGAAATGGTTTACAAGATCTTTACCTCCAACCTTTTTTATGATTTTGCCTCTGACATGTTCAACTCAATTGTTTTTAAATACTTGGGATTGTCTTACCCCAGAAATAATTATCTTTGCTATGTTTGTCAAAAACCTTTCGGATATTTAGAGTTTGATATTACTATCTTGGCTGGTATTTATGATCCAGTTTATTAACAATAACCATTCTTATTTCAGTATATTCAACATGAACACAAAAATAAAATCTTCTGACAATAGCAATGCTGCATTGTATATCCACATGCTGAATACATATGTTGATCCTTTCTCTGCTCAATATTTTACTCTTTTGAACGTCTTGTTGCTTTACTTTCTATATATACATATAGATACATGTATATGAAAATCTATTTTTAATTTAAATTATAAGAATTGCCTTAAACACTTCAATACAATTGCACATACATACAAGACTTTATACTAAAGACTCTTATTTTTGTTCCTTACTTCTTTGAAATTTGTGTTTTGTTTCCTTTTACTTTCTATAGCAATTGTTTTAGCTACCTGGGCACAGCCACCCTTTAGAAGTTCTTTGTTTGAGGCTGCTTATCCATGCCTTGTTGGGTCAGGTGGGTAGTTCAGTGTATAAATAGATTTTATTTTTTTGGGAGCCCAGGACTTCAGAAAATTCTTGGAAATGGATTAATCCTTGGGAAACTTATCTTACAACTTAAATGTTATCTTCTTATTAAGTCCAAAAATAAGCCTGATATAAGAACAATTTAAAAACTTAAAAAAAACCAATCTCAATTGGTAAACTTATAAAAGAATTGATTACACAAGGGACGACATCAAAAGTTCAATGAAGGATAAAAAACTAAATTCATATAGTTTTTTCACTGACACCCCCCCCCCCCCTCTCTTAACTTAATTTGGGAAAAATTGATTGACCAATAGGGATATGTAAAATCGATTTTAGATTAACAAAACTTGCAGCAATGTTGACCCCCCACCCCCAAACTATTTGATTTAAGTTTTTTATACTACATCGATCTTTTGATGTCGTCCCTAACTGTTTGAGGAACCAGCATAGATGAAATATTTCTGCAAACTCGTGGCTTCAAGACTTCCATTACTGTTTACTGATAATAACATACTACCACTGTTAACGCAAGGAAAGAAGTGATTACTTAAGGGAAAGTTTTCCAGGGTTCTTGCTAAGGATTTTTGAAGGCGAGTCCAACAGCAAGAAGAATATATATTTTATTGCAATATAATGTAATATTTTATCCTATATGGCCTAACAGAGCAATTAAAAGACATTAAATTCAGATTACTTCTTAAACTTTTGCTATAAAATGATGAAATTTGTGTTTAACTGTGTTCAGTTGATACAAAATTTTACAATCTTGATGCATCTGTGGACTCACCAGTTTTGAAAATTGTGAGTCCAGACAGATTTTGATGAGTCCAGGACGCATGGACTCGCCTTAGCGAGAACCCTGGTTTTCTTCCAAAAAATTAGAACTGATTTGTGAAAAATCTTTCAGAAAGGTTTCTTTTAAGGTGAGTACTAGAACCAACATTAATCTAAACTATTTTTTTACCTAAATATAATATGAGTTGGTGTACACAAGTAGAGGAATGAACCTTCTAGAAAATAATTCACAATGAGGAATGCAAAACTTACCTGGAAACTGCAAGCAAATATGATTTTGGAGATCAGACAAAGACATAGATCTTTTTAGGGATGTTGTTGACTTATCCTTCTGACAACCTACAAACATTAAATCTTAAATATAGAATATATAAAAAAGAAGATGTGGTATGATTGCCAATGAGACTACTCTCCACAGAAGACATGCTTGTTGTAGTAAAATGAATGGAAAAACACTTCATTTAAATTTATACACTACAAAAAAGTTATTATGTACAAGCAATGGTTTTTCTAATGTGCACAAAATCATTTTTCCTTTCAAAATTAAAGTCCTCAATAATTGCATTTCTTATGTAAAAATATTTGATCGACACTGATTTTTTAACACTTATCCAAGACATTGCTGATGTTAAGTTTCATACAATTTTGATAAAAAATCTTTGTAAAATTGTACAAGTGAGAGTGCTTACAATGCAATTTTCAATATAGCTAATATTTCCAAGGGACACAACTCTTAAATCATTGATTGATAATTAGACTGGTGTCTGGTCTAAAATATGCATGAAATGCTGTTGAAGTTTTAGTCCCTGCACTGTAAATCATAAAATTGACTTTTTGTTTTAAATTTGATTACAAGCTTTTAAAATTATTATAGAGCATTATGAGAATGTGGATCAAATTGAAGAGCGACAAATTAAATGCCATCAAGATACTATGCAAACAATGTAAACTTCACATTCAGCTACATAAAAACTCATTTCATTTATAATTTGCCCTGAAGAAAATTAGGAATACAATGCACTAGTACAGGATTATAAATAAGATATAATATATGCTATAATATTGACTACAACTAATTTGATACCATGAATATTGATTTAACATGGAATCACCTCTGTACAATGAATATAGTAAAGCCCTTTCTAAACAAAACCCTACAAAAATATGTTTTTGTATTCAAAGGGAATAATACAAAAAGGCAATAATTTGCCTTACTTTTTATACATAATGTGAATATTTAAAAGACTATATGATTACAATTTGACAAAAATTCTTATGAATAGACTAAAGCTGATCATATGTATATTGCTTTGTTCATGACTTATCATTAAGCTGGGTTGCAAGATTTTTTTGTGAAATTTATCACAGATTACAAAAAAATGTAGGCTCAATGTGCATTCCTTTACCAGTTTGCAAAAGTTTAGTGTTATAAATTGTTAGTTTGTGTTTTCAAAAATGCATTGTTGCAAAATTTCACTTATTATTTAATTTTTGTAACAACTTCTTTAAAACAATTTGGCTACAACCAATTTTCTTCCTCATTTTTAAGGTAAGGCAAAAAAAATTTATGTAAAAAAATTATGTATCTGGAGAAAATGATAAAATTATATTTCCATAATAATAAAAAATGTAGCTCATTCACCAGACAGAAAATTGCATTTTTCTGCTTCTAAAAGAGGAGAGTTTATGCAGTGTAATACACTGCCCCCTCTCAAATAAACATGATGCTATTGCAAACAAAAAATTCAAGATTTAACTAATGGGATTTTATTTAGCAAGTTTAACTATAGATTTAAGAAGCTCATTCCCACACTTATATACCATCACCATGCATACTCACATTTTCTAGGCAACCTGTAAAAAAGGATTGTTTCTTTGCACATTTTGGTTTACTTTACAAACTGATAAGGCCTTAAAAAAAAATCTGTGTTTCCAGTAACATCATTTTGAAAAATAGGGTCGATAGGTCGAAAAAAAATAAAATTTTACATTGTAAACGAAATCCAGAAAATTATCATGGTTGTTCCAAGTCTGATTCTGCAATTAGTTTCAAATACTGGAAGTCAGCCATTTACGATGTTTTTGAAGCACCTGCTGTGCAAATTTCTTGGATTTTAACCTTAGAATTTGGAATACCTTTAGACATTATAAAATGTGTTACTAGCTTTCTATGCCAGTAGAAGCAAGTTAGATAAATTATTATGTCGATTAACAGAAGCCTGTGTCAAAAACTGGGTTCGTTCATACCATTTTTATTTTTAAAGATCCAATAAAAAATTAGGGTCTGGGCTAAAAGAATGGGGTGGGTCGGGTTTCCAGAAACTCAGATTTTTTTTCTTTCTGCCTAATATATGTTGTGTACAATATGCAAGTTTGTGCAAATTCAAATTTGTACATGGTTTAGTACAAATTATAAGTTTTTTTAAATACCTTTTTGCACCTTTGTGAGGTTATAAAAGTTTATCAGTTAAATATCTTAAATTCAAATTTTCATACTTCAACCTAACATTTAGTGTTATTCTCTTTGTCCTCATACTGGAAATACATTTTGTAAGGACACCTGACCTGAATGGTTTGATTTTTTTCTCTCCTTATACCAAAATCATATCAATAAAAAGTCTTTTGGTGTTCTTCTTATGTTTTTGTGTTTAAATGCTTAGTATTGGACTGTATCATGTAATCAGGAAAATATGAGTCGAAATGAAATCCTCCATCCCCCCCCCCCCCCCCCCCCCCCCCCCCCCCCCCCCCCCCGTCTCAAAACTAAAAAAAAAAACAAATGCAACTTCAACAACACATTTGGACACAAACATGATGGTAGTCTTAAATTTATAATAAATCTGCTCAAAATCTACAGGATTAAAAAAAAAGTATGTTCAGTCCAATATCTAAAGGAATTAATAAGAAAAAAAGCCTGTATAATGGTTTGTTGAGGAATGATGGACAAGGGTAAAACTATATGGCCCTGACAACAAAGTTATAAAAATACAAAACATAAGACTGTGTGCTTGCATCATCCATTTGCAATTGGCAGTTAATAAAACACTGATAACTTGTACAAAAAATCTGTACAAATTACAATTTTTACAACATTACAACTCGTACACAACATAAATTTTATATATATATAAAGTGCCATTTTTTTCATAGTTTTTGTTAAAACTGAACAGACTAAAATTTAAAACTAAAATGGCAACTACAAGTTGCATTGTCGATTTTAAAAACATATTTGTATATTAAAATTCAATGTACTTGTACCAGGCCTTATCGATCAATTGTTTTTTTTCAAAGACTCACTGAGACTATCATGCTAATTAATTTAAAAAAACAACTTAATTTGTGTATTAGTTAGACAACACTTTTTTTTGTAGTTACAGATGCATTATCCTTATTTTCTATCATTTAATGTTAATGAATATCTAAAGATTGGGGAAATTCATGCAAATTACACATATCAGTATTATCACAAATCTATTTAAAACTTCTAACAAGTATCTAAATTTCAAACAAAATGCAGATAACAGTAAGTGTTACAGCTCTTTTATAAAAGCATGCAAAGGAAACCTTTGTTCGACTTGGCTTGCTATATTTGTTTGGATGTTTCTAAACAACAAGAAGGTAGCCTGTTTCAGTTTGTTTCCTTTATACCAGAATTTGATTGGACAATAAACACTAACTTCATTTCATGTCAAACTCAATATTTATTTTTCAATCAAAACTCAGTATATATATAAACACATTTGCCTACCTTTTTTTGGAAACAACCAAAGAATCATAGCAAGCAAATTGATAAAAGTTTAGTTTTTAATGCTCTTATAAAGGGCTGTTGTAGATTTTTCAATACCAAGTCCAATTAGCTTGAGTTTTTTCTGCTTGGTTGCAGATGGCATATTCTCCCTTTGCTTATTTAACAGAAAAAGCATAATCTCTACTTTGTCAGAGGGTCTCCCTCTAAGTCTTTTTCTCTTTGTTGATTCTGTAAGGAAATAGAATTATTTATTATGCCAGTACTTGGCTTGACTGCCACTTAAAAAGAAGTCTTTTAATTGAAGAAATTTTTCCAAAAATTTATCTTAAATATTTGAAAATTTTCTGATATTACTACCTCAGAATCTCTTATAAAAGATATTACTGGTTTATTTTTTTATGAAAAAGACTTTAAATCAAAGTGTACTTATGTAATACTAATACCACCAAATTCTAGCATAGATGCCAACCCCTTTTGAGACAATCAGTAACAAACAATCAAATTTTCCGTATTTTTGAAAAGTTTTCAGTAATCATTCAAAAACTTGCATTTACCAATAAAAATTACTGACGAGTGGTTGCAAAATGATGTGCACTAAAAATTGTCGTTCAACATGTTGTCTGTAGTATGAATTCCATTCATTAATTGTTCAGACGTTCTCGACTCGTACATTTTCGTTTTGTCAAGGAGAAGTAGAGAAAGGGGGAAAGCTACTTCATAAAATGCAAGTTTTAATCTTCGGAAGTCAGTTAGTTCCCATCAATAGGTTGATAACTCCCGAGAAACCGGAAACATTACATTGTCGTTTTCTAAATACCGGACCAGGACGGAAAGGTAATGATAAAAATCCGCGATTTACAAAATTGAACGGCGATGATTGGGAATCCGTAACTATTCGACTTTGACCGTAATAGCGTAGTTTGTATCGCAAAATCGGAAAAACTACGGAAAAATCGTAATGGTTGGCATCTATGTTCTAGTAGTCAAGTTGGGTTGAATATGAATTCTAATGCAACAACGATTGTAATGTTTATTTTGATTGGATAATGCCACTTTCTTTCATGGCATCAATTGACAATTGATGCTATGGGACGTACGCGCAAGCCCAGACGGCATATGACAGATTTTAATACATGTTTTAGCGTTGTTTTCTGTCAGTTTCATTAGAATGGAGATAACAATATTGTATTTTAAGCTCCAACGGCATCAATTTGGGATTTGATGGTCGCAAATACCCGTTTACTGTCTCCACTAACGCGTGGCCAGTAAACTTAATTTGCAACCATCAAATCTCCAATTGATGCCGTCGGAGCTTAAAATACAATACATTTATCTTTTAAGTATAGACCAAAAAAATATTCCCTTGAATTTGACTGTTAGTCCTACGTTGCAGTCAAACAATCACAAGTTATAAACATACATCTTTGGTATTTCAAATCACCCTTCTTTTTTTATTTTATGTATCTCTACAATATTTTGGTAACTAAAGGGTGTTTGTCAATGTTTGTAGACACAAAACAAGGAAAAGGGGGGTTTCTGACTATCCTTTTGGGTATAACTATGCCAACACTGAGCACTTGCCAAATCATACCCTGTTCTAACCAAACAACATTGGAAAACATACCCTGTTCTAATCAGAAATATTGAATAACACCCTGTTCTAGACACGTAAAAAAATGTAGACCCTGTTCTAGAACTTATAAAATAAATGCTGTTCTAGACCCGATTCTGGACTAGCTAATTATAACGTCTTGGAAGGCTATTTTAAATTTTTTGCTATGACACCTTCCTGCATCAATATAAGGCCTAAAGTAAAAATATAATACACCTTATCGCTATTAGCCTACTCTGCCGGCCATTTTTGTTTTATGACGTCAAAATTTTAAGGGAAACTGTGTTTTATTCAGTAATGGCGGACAAATAGCGATAAGGTGTATTGCCTTTCATTGAGTTTCAAGATGTCATAATTATTTGGACTACAGCAGATCATGAAAAAGCAACCCTGTTTTAACCAGTAGAACATGATAAAGATACCCTGTTCTAACCATTAGGACATAAAAAGGGACCCTGTTCTAACCATCAGGGCATACTAGCTACCCAGTTTTGCGGCACACTCGTACCACTTAAAGGATAGGTACCCCCCCCCCCTTTTCCGGGAGAGCCGACTATGCAGTATGTACTTTGCTAACTGTTGAAGGACGTGCAGTGACTTTTAATACTTGTTCATTCCTGTGTCATTTTGGTCTCTTTTGGAGAGGTTTCACTTGCGTTTATTAAATACATAGTTAAGCTACTTAATTATTTTTTTCATTTTATAGTCGTTATGACCGTACAAAACCTCATTACCTGTTCTTCTTGGTTTGAAGATAGTCATTGTATTTTTATACAATGATTCTTGTTTATAGTCGCCACAGTCACTGCTTGAATCTGCTTTTAGTTTGTCTTTTTCGTCATTTATTACTGACAGAGCGGCACTCACCATGCTTGAAAGTGCCGCCATTTCTTTCAGTAACAGTCCCGCATTGAAGTTAATGTACGCATGTGCACGTAAGGGGAGCCGTCATTAATTTTTCTTATTTTCTGATATCAAAAAATGAAGCATATTTCTTGATATCAAAAAATCATTTTATGATATCAAGAAATCGAATTTTTGATATCAGAAAATCATTTATTGATATCAGAAAATCAATTTATTGATATGAAAAAATATAAATATTTTGTGATATCAAAAAATCGAATTCTTGATATCAAAAAATCGAATTCCTGATATCAAAAAATCATTTATTGATATCAAAAAATCCTTTTTTTGATATCAGAAAATAGTCTACATTTTTTGATATCAAAAAATAGAATTTTTGATATCAGGAATTCGATTTTTTGATATCAAGAATTATAATTTTTGATATCAGAAAATCGTGAATAAATAGTAAAACGGCGCCTCATAGTTAAGTTGAGAAATTGAAATATACACTGTAATATGTTTAATGTTTACTTGACGCCGGGATACATTTCTCTTAAATTGAAGTATAATGGATAATTTTGAAATGGACGATGAAAAATGCAATCAATGTAAAATGGTTAAAATTGAGTTATCTTTCATTAACCAGAAATCATTTCAAAAATAAATATCAAATGTTAATGAATTCAACATATGCATTATATGTAACAATTCGACATCTGCATTTTAAAATATGTATGTTGCGGATACTTAGCCACAGTGATGTGGCTTTTCCGGGCGTCTCTTATGATCACTGGCCGTATTAATCTTGTGTCTTCCGTCGTACATATTTGCATCTATAGTCCAATTCCTGTAGTAAATTGAATCAAACTTGACAGAAAAAGTTTACTCAATAAACAATTGTTACTATGTTCCGATTTAATTGCTAATTTGCTACCAGCAGTGGTGGATCCAGGAGGGTTCCGGGGGTTGGAACCCCCTTTTTTAGACGATCAATGCATTTGAATGGGGACATATAGTTGGAACCCCCTCTTTCGTCCGGGTTAGGACCCCTTTTTTAAAATGGCTGGATCCGCCCCTGACCAGCCATGGCTACTATGAAGACTAAAATTTTGCTTTTCTGATTTATCTGAATGACGAGATATATGCATTCTCGAATAATTACATTAGATGAATGTTTCATTATAATATGTTATTCTGATTGGCTAACTACTCATTACGTGTTATTCCTTCAGCAAATGCATTACCCAATAAAACTTATCATTCATGATAACACGTGTTCCCACAATAAAGTGCACATGTGAATTAAATTTAAAAAATAATAGAAAATTTGTGTTTTCCTGACCTTAGCTAAAAATGTAATTATAAGCATTGAATGCTTCTTTTTGCAACTTCATAGGGTTGTAAAAGCGTTGACCGTGTGCACATTTTTAGAAGCGCTTCCGCGCTTCATACAAAATGTACTTCGGTCAACGCTTTTACACCCCAATGAAGTTACAAAAAGAAACATTCAATTCTTAAGAATAGCTCGAATAATTCATATAACATGAGATATTCCTTAATGAAATTCTCGGAGAACTGTAACTTTAAAACATGTTTATCAACCAAACAAGTTTACCAATATCGAGTGACTACAACTTACATTGTAGTCTTTATAACTTCAATTAATGTACTTGTCACAATCGATACGTATTATGAAGGAATATATATGTTAAAATATTCGAGAGAACCACTGAATTATTCGTGTAAATAATATACAAATAAGAAAGCTTATTTTTTTGTGATAAAACACTAACGTATTGCAAACATATATATACGTCATTTGGTGTTGTCTTTTCAAAATTATACCATTTCTTATCATATTCTGAAATGAAAGAATCCGTATCCATCAAACCCGTATGACAAGGTATTCACTGAATTCTCATGCCTCAAAATTAGTAATAGTGGCAAAACGTCCAAATAGTGACTATTTGAAATAGCTTTGACGAACAGTTCACATTTTCATAAGACTATAATATGGCGAGATAGTCACCATGCTCCTCACGTGACATTCCTTATTTGGGACAGCCACAAAATGTAAACATATTAGCATGTCTAAAGATGTCCAATAACACCAACGGTATCAGTTGTTATGCGCCATATGTGGATTTCCACAATAAATGTCTCTTCAGTTAAGATCGATGCCTAACTGTTAGAGAATCAAAAAAAAAAAAAAAAAAAAAAAAAAAATGTAAAAATTGCGCAGCGGATAAAACAGAAAAGAGAACAAACAAAACATTATTCTTATGTTCTTGCCAGTACCATTAGTCTGGGGTCGTACTAAAAGTTTCTAAGCAGTGATATAGACCACGTGGTAGTCATCTATAGGGCGTTTTCTCATTCCTATAACTAAAATAATACGAATGGTAATAAAGTATGAATGAATGAATGAATTTTATTTCTCATAAACTACAAATTACATAGTTACAGAGAATATATAAACAATTACATTTAAATATTGAAGCACATGTGAACAATACAAACATAAACATTAAATTACAAACTAACCAGGAGGAGTGACCCTCACATTTATAATTTTTATAAATCTACAAAGTTTTTCAAGAACAATATAATTATTAGAGCTCATCAATTGTTGATATTTATAAATATTTGGACGAAGAGTACAATAGTATGGTAACAATCTCTTTCTTTCTTGATTTTGAGCATTACATGACAAAACATAATGATATTCATCACCTACGTCTCTTGATTCTTAAAGATGGCACAACCTATCATTTCTTGATATGTTATTCCACCTTCCCGTCTCGTTAGGTAATCTGTGACTTCCACATCTAAATTTACACAATATAAATGGATTATATATTGACAATTTGGAAAAATAGCTTTCTAATTTAATATCAGTTTTAAAAATTCTATAACATAAGCATTTAGGAGTAGTGTTAATTTCGCTTAGGCAGTTCTGCAAAAACTGGTCTTTAAGTTTCAACTCAATATTTTTAATTACCCATTTATCTAACATTTGGTTCAACCAGATATTTGACATTCCACAGGTATCCAAAACATTTTTTACAAATGATACCCATTTACAGTTAAGACCATAGTTATGAAAATTAATATACAATAGTTTATATAACATAGTAATCTACATAAGAAACTAACCATACGAACTTTGGCATTAACAATTACAGGATATCTACCCAATTCCGCATAAACAATACAGCTAGGTGTACTCTGTTTTAAATGTAGAACAAGCTTACAAAATTTTAAATGTACACGTTCTATCAAATCAAAATTTTCAAATCCCCAAATTTCCGAACCATAAAGAAGAATAGGTAAAACTATCTTATCAAACATGTCTAACTGACATTCTATAGTCAAACTGTTTTGTCTACACTTTTTTAAAATATCATACATCAATGCTTTTGTAGCTTGTTCACAAATATATTTTCGGGTCTTTAAAAAATATTGCAAACAGAGCAGGGGAAAGATTTTCTCCCTGTCTTACACCCATTTCACAAGTAAATAACTCTGATTTCTCACCATTAAATATAATGCGTGATTTCACATTTTCGTACATATTTTGTATAATACGGAAAAATTTGCCATTTATATTATTCTCTAAAAGTTTAAATAATAAAAAATTTCTTTGTATAAAATCAAACGCCTTTTCAAAGTCGACAAAGGCACAGTAAAGTTTCTTCTTCCTTAAGTGAACATGTCACTCAACTATGAAAAAAAGTAAAATAATAAAAAACCAAAAAAAAAAAAAAAAACCTCCCAGGAAAATTCAAAACGGAAAGTCCCTTACCAAATGACAAAAGAAAAAGCCAAAAACACATCAAACGAATGGATAACAACTGTCATATTATCGTGACGTAAAATTGTGTTTTATATTGTTATTGTTCAATTTATAACTATATGGTATAGATTATTATTTAATTATTATTAATCTTATGTGTGTACAATACTTGACCATCAGGTAACCAGAAACTAATTAACTCTATGTCGCATCTGCTATTTGTCCCAGAATACATTATAAGATTTTCATTATGATATAAATTGTCTTATTAAATGTGTTTATCTTTAACTTGTACTGACTAATAAATTATATCAGGTCTTTGTGGAATTGAGCAACTCAATTTCCATTCTTAATAACAGGATATTGATACCAATAATCTATAAATGTATTAGGAATAGTTAGATGGATAGTTTACAACATAGTTTGTCCAAAAGTCATGACAAATCTACTTATATAATTTAGAGCATCAATAATCTATACCATATAGTTATAAATTGAATAATAACAATATTTTAGCACAATTTAACGTCACGATTATATTCCTGACTTGGTATAGGTATTTTCTTGTGATATTTTACAGAATGCAAACAAAAACTCACTAACAATATATTCAACTATATATATATATATATATATATATATATATATATATATATATATATATATATATATAGTTATATATATATATATATATATATATATATATATATATGTACAATGTAGCACTCACCAAAGATATCATAGCTTACGATTATGCATTGGTCGAAAAGAATTATATTTGTTTTTGAGAATACGGGACATTCAATCACAGAAAAACTGCTAATTAAACTGCGCTGCACTAACACTTTAAAGTCACATGACATCACATAAAATATATAAGTAGCTTACGAATATGAAAGCAAGCTATCGAAAATTAAATTTTGATTAAGAATACGGTACAATCACAGAATAATTTGTTAAGTGAAATGCTCGAAACGGTAAATAGCATAAAGCTTCTATGTGTAAATATAAGTGGAGCCTATTGCTTAAAGGAATAATAGTCTTTTCGAGCAAGGGAGTTGTAACCTTAGTTCAAGTTTAAAACACTACATATTTTCACATTCAAAATTTATCATGATTTAAATCTTTCCAATACGATACGCTTTACTTTGTGCACAGAGCTGATAGTTACTAGCATCGGTGCCGTTCAGCGTAACGTACCGATTTCTGTTCAAACGATACGCGTTTCTGTAATTATCCCCCACCCCACCATGGGCGTCAAGTTGGTTACCTATTCCCTATTCCCTATTCGTTACCTATTCCCTATTCCCTATTCGTTGCCTATTCGTTACCTATTCCCTATTCCCTATTCGTTACCTATTCGTTACCTATTCCCTATTCCCTATTCGTTACCTATTCGTTACCTATTCCCTATTCCCTATTCGTTGCCTATTCGTTACCTATTCCCTATTCCCTATTCGTTACCTATTCGTTACCTATTCCCTATTCCCTATTCGTTACCTATTCGTTACTTATTTGATTTTTAATATCCTTCCCCCTTTTTAATTATGGCATGGAATAGTTTAATATGGCTGCCGTTACCATGGAAACGGCACAATTGTGAAAAAAATGAGCTTTTGGTTTTTGGTGAACTGTTTGGATATGCTTCAACTCAGAATCATCATATTTTAAAACAATGTAGGTGCCCACTATATACAGGTGTTGGATGATTTTGGCGATCATTGGAACTACTATGTTGCCATGGAAACTACACCAAAATTTTCAAAATTCTAAAAATGCTCAAAACTTCATGAAACTTCACAGTAATGATGAGCAACATTGGAGTTGGAATTTCCAAAATAGGTCTTGTTACCATGGAAACAATGCAAAAAGGTCAAAAATTTCAAAAATAAGAATTTTCCGCAAACTGGATGAAACTTTACAGGAATGGTAACTGGCATAGGCAGAGTTGGATTTTGAAGTTAGAATTTTCAAAATGGCCGCCATAACCATGGAAACAGCAAAAATATCAAAAATTCAAAATGTTCAAACTTAATGAAACTTTGCAAAAATGTTACTAGACATCTGTAGATGCTCTCTTTGACTTTGGAATTGTCAAAATGGCTGTCGCTCACCTGGTAATAGGGGGAAGGGGTGCCTTCCGTTATTGCTAGCAATTACAAATCTAGTTGTTAATAGTCTTACATATGGTAATAGTTCTGAATTGGTTGAGGTAAAATGATCTTTTTATGACCTATTTATATGTGTTTGTGCTCAACCGATCCTTTTACTTCATGTTCGATACGCATTTGTTCCTTACTTGTTTTTTTTATACGTTCTACCTTTTAACTGCTTTATGTCCGTATGTTTGAAGATGGATCTTGGTTCGACGGGATGAAATCACCGTGTTAGCGCTTGCGTAAAAACGAAGATGTGGTATGATTACCAATGAGACAACACTCCACATTAGACCAAAATGACACAGAAATTATCAACTATAGTTCACTGTACGGCCTTCAACAATGAGCATAGCCCAAACCGTGTAGTCACCTATAAAAGGCCCAGACATGACAACCTCATACAATTCAAACAACAAAACTGACGGCCGTATTTCATATACAAAAAAATAAACGGAAATATGTAACACAAAAACAAAAGATAACTACTTAATTTCAGGCTCTTGTCTAGGGACAGGCACATACTTACATAATGTGGTAGAGTTAAACATGTAAGCAGGGTGTACATCGTTTCGGAGCATGCTATTACCTTGTTTAATTCGTTCCATCACTCGCTTATAATTCGCTTATAATACGTGTATCTTACGTTGCACCTTTTAAAACATGATTTTCAATTGTTTTGTTGTCTCTGGTGGAAGATTTGGGCTCTTAGAGGTGATATAACTCTATAAGTGCATTTGTATCCGTTCCAGCGGTCGGATAATACCCTGTTAAATATTCGTTACTAATTCGCTTTTAAAAAGTTTGTTGTACGTTGCACCTTTTAGAAAAGGATTTCCAATTGTGTTCATATCTCTGGTGGTAATAATGTGTTCTTAAAGATGAAATACCCCTATAAGCGCATATGTACTCGTTCCAGCGATCGGTTAATACCCTGTTACCTATTCGTTACCTATTCGTTACCTATTCACTTATAGTACGTTTGTTGTACGTTGCACCTTTTAGAATAGGATTTTTAATTAAATTCATATTTCTGATGGTAACAATGTGTTCTTAGAGATGAAATGACCCCATTAGAGCGCATGTACCCGTTCCAGCGCTCGGCAAATAACCTGTTACCTATTCGTTACTTATTCGCTTTTAATGCGCGGGGTATACGGTGCACCTTGAAATAAATCGTTTTTTAATTGTGTTCAGGTCTCTGGTGGTAAGAATGTGTTCTTAGAGATGAAATTACCCTATTAGCGCGCATGTACCCGTTCCAGCGCTCGGTTAATACCCTGTTACCTATTCGTTACCCTATTCGTTACCTATTCGCTTATAATACATTTTTTTATACGTTTCACCTGTTAGAAAAGGATTTTCAATTATGTCCATGTCTCAGGTGGTAACAATGTGTTCTTAGAGATGAAATTACCCCATTAGAGCGCATGTACCCGTTCCAGCGCTCGGTAAATAACCTGTTACCTATTCGTTACCTATTCGCTTTTAATGCGCGGGGTATACGCTGCACCTTGAAATAAGTCGTGTTTTAATTGTGTTCATGTCTGGTAGTAACAATGTGTTCTTAGAGATGAAATGACCCCATTAGAGCGCATGTACCCGTTCCAGCGCTCGGTAAATAATCTGTTACCTATTCGTTACTTATTCGCTTTTAATGCGCGGGGTATACGGTGCACCTTGAAATAAATCGTTTTTTAATTGTGTTCAGGTCTCTGGTGGTAAGAATGTGTTCTTAGAGATGAAATAACCCTATTAGCGCGCATGTACCCGTTCCAGCGCTCGGTTAATACCCTGTTACCTATTCGTTACCTATTCGTTACCTATTCGCTTATAATACATTTTTTTATACGTTTCACCTGTAAGAAAAGGATTTTCAATTATGTCCAGGTCTCAGACGGTAACAATGTGTTCTTAGAGATGAAATGACCCCATTAGAGCGCATGTACCCGTTCCAGCGCTCGGTAAATAACCTGTTACCTATTCGTTACCTATTCGCTTTTAATGCGCGGGGTATACGGTGCACCTTGAAATAAATCGTTTTTTAATTGTGTTCAGGTCTCTGGTGGTAAGAATGTGTTCTTAGAGATGAAATGACCCTATTAGCGCGCATGTACCCGTTCCAGCGCTCGGTTAATACCCTGTTATCCATTCGTTACCTATTCGTTACCTATTCGCTTATAATAAATATTTTTATACGTTTCACCTGTTAGAAAAGGATTTTCAATTATGTCCATGTCTCAGGTGGTAACAATGTGTTCTTAGAGATGAAATTACCCTATTAGCGCTCATGTACCCGTTCCAGTGCTCGGTAAATAATCTTGTTACCTATTCGTTACCTATTCGCTTTTAATGCGCGGGGTATACGGTGCACCTTGAAATAAATCGTTTTTTAATTGTGTTCAGGTCTCTGGTGGTAAGAATGTGTTCTTAGAGATGAAATGACCCTATTAACGCGCATGTACCCGTTCCAGCGCTCGGTTAATACCCTATTACCTATTCGTTACCTATTCACTTATAATACGTTTGTTGTCTGTTGCACCTTTTAGAAAAGGATTTTTAATTGTCTCCATGTCTCTTGTGGTAACAATGTGTTCTTAGAGATGAAATTACCCTATTAGCGCGCATGTACCCGTTCCAGCGCTCGGTGAATACCCTGTTACCTATTCGTTACCTATTCGTTACCTATTCACTTATAATACTTTTGTTGTATGTTGCACCTTTTAGAAAAGGATTTTTAATTGTCTCCATGTCTCTGGTGGTAACAATGTGTTCTTAGAGATGAAATGACCCTATTAGCGTGCATGTACCCGTTCCAGCGCTCGATAAATACCCTTTTACCTATTCGTTACCTATTCACCTATATTACGTTTGTTCTACGTTGCATCTTTTAGAAAAGGATTTTTAATTCAGTTCATATCTCTGGTGGTAATAATGTGTTCTTTTAGATGAAATACCTCTATTAGCGCATATGTACTCGTTCCAGCGCTCAGTTAATACCCTGCTTCTTATTCGTTCCTTATTTGCTTTGAATGCACGAGGTATACGTTGCACCTTGAAATAAATCGTTTTTTAATTGTGTTCATGTCTCTGGTGGAACGGGTACATGAGCGCTTAAAGGGTATTTTCATCTCTAAGAACACATTGTTACCACCTGAGACATGGACATAATTGAAAATCCTTTTCTAACAGGTGAAACGTATAAAAAAATGTATTATAAGCGAATAGGTAACGAATAGGTAACAGGGTATTAACCGAGCGCTGGAACGGGTACATGCGCGCTAATAGGGTCATTTCATCTCTAAGAACACATTGTTACCACCTGAGACATGGACATAATTGAAAATCCTTTTCTAACAGTTGAAACGTATAAAAAAATGTATTATATGCGAATAGGTAACGAATAGGTAACGAATAGGTGACAGGGTATTAACCGAGCGCTGGAACGGGTACATGCGCGCTAATAGGGTAATTTCATCTCTAAGAACACATTCTTACCACCAGAGACCTGAACACAATTAAAAAACGATTTATTTCAAGGTGCACCGTATACCCCGCGCATTAAAAGCGAATAGGTAACGAATAGGTAACGAATGGATAACAGGGTATTAACCGAGCGCTGGAACGGGTACATGCGCGCTAATAGGGTCATTTCATCTCTAAGAACACATTCTTACTACCAGAGACCTGAACACAATTAAAAAACGATTTATTTCAAGGTGCACCGTATACCCCGCGCATTAAAAGCGAATAGGTAACGAATAGGTAGTAGGTTATTTACCGAGCGCTGGAACGGGTACATGCGCTCTAATGAGGTCATTTCATCTCTAAGAACACATTGTTACCACCTAAGACCTGGACATAATTGAAAATCCTTTTCTAACAGGTGCAACGTATAAAAAAATGTATTATAAGCGAATAGGTAACGAATAGGTAACAGGGTATTAACCGAGCGCTGGAACGGGAACATGCGCGCTAATAGGGTCATTTCATCTCTAAGAACACATTCTTACCACCAGAGACCTGAACACAATTAAAAAACGATTTATTTCAAGGTGCACCGTATACCCCGCGCATTAAAAGCGAATAAGTAACGAATAGGTAACAGGTTATTTACCGAGCGCTGGAACGGGTACATGCGCTCTAATGGGGTCATTTCATCTCTAAGAACACATTGTTACCACCAGACATGAACACAATTAAAACACGATTTATTTCAAGATGCAGCGTATACCCCGCGCATTAAAAGCGAATAGGTAACGAATAGGTAACAGGTTATTTACCGAGCGCTGGAACGGGTACATGCGCTCTAATGGGGTCATTTCATCTCTAAGAACACATTGTTACCACCTGAGACATGGACATAATTGAAAATCCTTTTCTAACAGGTGAAACGTATAAAAAAATGTATTATAAGCGAATAGGTAACGAATAGGTAACGAATAGGTAACAGGGTATTAACCGAGCGCTGGAACGGGTACATGCGCGCTAATAGGGTCATTTCATCTCTAAGAACACATTCTTACCACCAGAGACCTGAACACAATTAAAAAACGATTTATTTCAAGGTGCACCGTATACCCCGCGCATTAAAAGCGAATAAGTAACGAATAGGTAACAGGTTATTTACCGAGCGCTGGAACGGGTACATGCGCTCTAATGGGGTCATTTCATCTCTAAGAACACATTGTTACCACCAGACATGAACACAATTAAAACACGATTTATTTTAAGGTGCAGCGTATACCCCGCGCATTAAAAGCGAATAGGTAACGAATAGGTAATAGGTTATTTACCGAGCGCTGGAACGGGTACATGCGCTCTAATGGGGTCATTTCATCTCTAAGAACACATTGTTACCACCTGAGACATGGACATAATTGAAAATCCTTTTTTAACAGGTGAAACGTATAAAAAAAATGTAATATAAGCGAATAGGTAACGAATAGGTAACAGGGTATTAACCGAGCGCTGGAACGGGTACATGCGCGCTAATAGGGTAATTTCATCTCTAAGAACACATTCTTACCACCAGAGACCTGAACACAATTAAAAAACGATTTATTTCAAGGTGCACCGTATACCCCGCGCATTAAAAGCGAATAAATAACGAATAGGTAACAGGTTATTTACCGAGCGCTGGAACGGGTACATGCGCTCTAATGGGGTAATTTCATCTCTAAGAACACATTGTTACCATCAGAAATATGAATTTAATTGAAAATCCTTTTCTAAAAGGTGGAACGTACAACAAACGTACTATAAGTGAATAGGTAACGAATAGGTAACGAATAGGTAACAGGGTATTAACCGATCGCTGGAACGAGTACATATGCGCTTATAGGGGTATTTCATCTATAAGAACACATTATTACCACCAGAGATATGAACACAATTGGAAATCCTTTTCTAAAAGGTGCAACGTACAACAAACTTTTTAAAAGCGAATTAGTAACGAATATTTAACAGGGTATTATCCGACCGCTGGAACGGATACAAATGCACTTATAGAGTTATATCACCTCTAAGAGCCCAAATCTTCCACCAGAGACAACAAAACAATTGAAAATCATGTTTTAAAAGGTGCAACGTAAGATACACGTATTATAAGCGAATTATAAGCGAGTGATGGAACGAATTAAACAAGGTAATAGCATGCTCCGAAACGATGTACACCCTGCTTACATGTTTAACTCTACCACATTATGTAAGTATGTGCCTGTCCCTAGACAAGAGCCTGAAATTAACATATTTCCGTTTATTTTTTTGTATATGAAATACGGCCGTCAGTTTTGTTGTTTGAATTGTATGAGGTTGTCATGTCTGGGCCTTTTATAGGTGACTACACGGTTTAGGCTATGCTCATTGTTGAAGGCCGTACAGTGAACTATAGTTGATAATTTCTGTGTCATTTTGGTCTAATGTGGAGTGTTGTCTCATTGGTAATCATACTACATCTTCGTTTTTACGCAAGCGCTAACACGGTGATTTCATCCCGTCGAACCAAGATCCATCTTCAAACATACGGACATAAAGCAGTTAAAAGGTAGAACGTATAAAAAACAAGTAAGGAACAAATGCGTATCGAACATGAAGTAAAAGGATCGGTTGAGCACAAACACATATAAATAGGTCATAAAAAGATCATTTTACCTCAACCAATTCAGAACTATTACCATATGTAAGACTATTAACAACTAGATTTGTAATTGCTAGCAATAACGGAAGGCACCCCTTCCCCCTATTACCAGGTGAGCGACAGCCATTTTGACAATTCCAAAGTCAAAGAGAGCATCTACAGATGTCTAGTAACATTTTTGCAAAGTTTCATTAAGTTTGAACATTTTGAATTTTTGATATTTTTGCTGTTTCCATGGTTACGGCGGCCATTTTGAAAATTCTAACTTCAAAATCCAACTCTGCCTATGCCAGTTACCATTCCTGTAAAGTTTCATCCAGTTTGCGGAAAATTCTTATTTTTGAAATTTTTGACCTTTTTGCATTGTTTCCATGGTAACAAGACCTATTTTGGAAATTCCAACTCCAATGTTGCTCATCATTACTGTGAAGTTTCATGAAGTTTTGAGCATTTTTAGAATTTTGAAAATTTTGGTGTAGTTTCCATGGCAACATAGTAGTTCCAATGATCGCCAAAATCATCCAACACCTGTATATAGTGGGCACCTACATTGTTTTAAAATATGATGATTCTGAGTTGAAGCATATCCAAACAGTTCACCAAAAACCAAAAGCTCATTTTTTTCACAATTGTGCCGTTTCCATGGTAACGGCAGCCATATTAAACTATTCCATGCCATAATTAAAAAGGGGGAAGGATATTAAAAATCAAATAAGTAACGAATAGGTAACGAATAGGGAATATGGAATAGGTAACGAATAGGTAACGAATAGGGAATAGGGAATAGGTAACGAATAGGCAACGAATAGGGAATAGGGAATAGGTAACGAATAGGTAACGAATAGGGAATAGGGAATAGGTAACGAATAGGTAACGAATAGGGAATAGGGAATAGGTAACGAATAGGCAACGAATAGGGAATAGGGAATAGGTAACCAACTTGACGCCCATCACCCCACCAACAAAAAAAAAAAAAAGAAAACAACACCAACTCAGAACGTTCACAGCAGAGTAAAACAAAACTAAACAAAAACAAAAACAAACAAAAAGAAAAATTTCTCATCTGTGGTCAGCCTTTCCTGTTAGAGTTGTAACCTAAACATGAACTGGAAAACATCATGTATAAGGCGGAGAGATGGAAAAAATCCTAAGTATACATAACATGGCATACAGGGGCGGATCCAGGATTTTGGAAAGGGGGGCGAAGTAAATTATAAATTTGCCGAGCGGAGCGAGGCGAAAATTTTTTGGGACCTTTTTCAGGCTAAAAATAATAAAATAAGTGTACAATGAACTTTTCACACGGTTCCTAAAGTTGGGCATGTATATTTCATAGTTGCTGTAAAGTGTAAGGGTCGGACATTTTTGATGCCGTATTCTCCCCATTAAATGTCTATCATAAAATGATTGAATAGATCGAAAGCTATGTACTAATATATTTGATGTGGGAGTTGTCAGTAAAAAATGGACATGGACAATTCTCGTTTGTTTAATTTGTATAACCTCACAGTTTTTGTTGTTGTAAACAAGATATACGCCGGGCTATCGATGAAATTTACAATACGACAAACACGAGTTAAAAACAAACAAACCATTTTTGTCCAAATGTTTGGTTGAAATGTTTCAGCCAACAAGGGAAGTGAGGGTTCCAAATTAACCAAAGTCTACGAATGAGTCTGAAAGGACAACGAATTTATGAATGACGGTCGACAAATGGAGACATAATGGTCACACCCAGCAGGCAGGTTGCAGCCGGGCCTTGAAAAAGTATTCAATACATCAGTTCGGCGAAACAAATATTCCGGTCAGATATGGGATTTACATGCAAACCCCGGCACCAAAAAATAACACCCGTTTATTATTCATCATGTTCATTTTATGCTAAATAATTAGGTTTGAAATTTTTGTTTCTAATAGCAAATGAGTGGACAAACTTATTGTTTACAATCCAGATATATACGACCTGAATTTTTTATTAAGACAAAAATCTGGGTAAGATGTTTTTCTCTCAAACTTCTCAGACTCCCCGCTCAAATCAAATAGTCCGTACCTTAGACTTTAAATATATCTAAAGCTTACTGACTGGGGATCATTATTCAGCTATGTTATCAATAGGCTGGGCGTTTGGGCTTAAACATGTTTTCGTAGATACATGCAAATAATATTGCTGTGGAACTTTCACGAGAGTGTAATAGAATATTACTTTCTGTTTGCATGGTGGAATTATGAAATAGAAGTCAGTACGTTCTTGCTCAATCCTTTGTCGCTTTGAAGGTGTCATACTTGTCACCCTCAGCATAAGCAAGTGTTACTGTAATCTGAATTTCAAAATGACTGAATGACGTTTTTTTTCGACGCACTGGTTAACTCCGCCGTTTTGAATCAGATGACTTTGACATAACCAATAGTATATTACAGTAGCTACGAGCGAAAAATATCGTTATAAGTTAAGAATTGTCACATAAAAACAAAATACACGGGAAATGGCAAATTTCACGAAGTCTTAGTCTGATTAATCATTTTTACAAATTTAAAAAAAAGTCCAAGCAAAAGGGGGGGGGGGGCGTACGCCCTCTACGCCCCCCTCTGGATCCGCCACTGGCATATTGTAAAGAAGAAAATTAACATGTTTCTTGTTTATCAGACAATGCCGTAGTAAACTACAAACATAGTATGAAAATTTAAACAGCCATGCACAGCAAAGCTAGATTTGGTAGATTACTAGTACACGTGTACTTGACAGGAAATGAGTATATGACTCGACAACTAAGTTACGTGGACAGTAATACGTTTGGGAGATAATCCCTAAACCAAAGTAAATCCTGCCATCAGTGGGGAATTTAAGTTTATGAAGAATATGCAGACATTAGATATAATTAGAAGATGTGGTATGGGTGCCAATGAGACAACTCTCCATCCTAGTTGTTTTAGTCTTACGTGTTACCGAGTTTTGATATTTGTGTCAATGACAGTTGTTATTCATTCATTTGGTGTGTTTGATCTTTTGATTTTACCATTTGATTACGGACTACCCGTTTTGAATGTTTCTCGAAGCTAAGTGTTTTTGTGATTTCACTTTCGAATAACCAATATAGCTGATTATGACTTGGCTTGTCATCTATCTTTACAAAATCGCATTGAAAACTGATCATCCAACTAAACCTCGATACTACACATGGTCAAATAGTTCATTGCTTAGTAGTTTTTGTTGGCCATCTAGCTTAGGCGGTCACTGGAGAACTTAGCTAAAAACTCAATCACAATGTCAATTTTTACTTCAAAGGTCGGTTGTGATCTGGGAACTCCGGCATCTCCTATCAACACCACAATTAGTCGCTACGATAAAGTCGGTGTTGCAAAAACTTACAGTATTGTTCGTATAGTTTGTTATATATAATGGTCTGCTTAATATTTCTGTAATTCTGAATGTGAGTGGTGCATGCTAACTATAATTTAAAAAGTACCTTGGGATGTGACCTGTTTTATTTTTTTTTCGTCAACAAACATTTAATTGGATACACTGGTATTGTTTGACATTATTTGACATTATCATGTTTTGCAGCATATTAAACGATATTGATAAGGCATTATTTATTCATAACTTTATGGCATTTTATCAATGTCTTATGTAATAGTCATGAAATGGAAATAAGCGTCTACTGTGCCCAGTGATCTTACAAGAGTATATATATAATAATTCATTGTTTCCATCATAAACAATGTTTCTCTAACTTGAATAGTTATTGGTATTTTTATTTAATGGGAATAATTCTCTATATCAAGTAGGTATCTATTAACTGGAGTATCACAATGGTTAATGCAATTGATCCTAACTACTGACTTTTATTCATATGGTATAAAACAGACATTTCTCAAAGGTCTGTCTATTGCCTAGGTTCATTCGTAAAGATTTATTATTTGTAAATAATCATGAAAATTCTAGAATATTTAGCATTCAAAAGCATGACTTAAAACCAGTGAGCCGATCTTCTTTTCGACATGGACAAGTTTCAAAGATTTTACAGGGAATATCATAAACTTTTAAACTTTATGGCTTGTTTGCAAATTGGATAAACTGGAATGAAACAAATTCTGTTGGATTTATATAAGTAATCAACCTGTCATTAAGAGCTACGGAGACATGTAAAAGTGTTCAGTGATACAGTTCATAGTTAAAATGTTATGCAATGCAATTGAACTTCGAACTAATGTACATCCCCATCATATCCTCTCATAAAAACAAGTACTAATATATGATACGATAGAAAGTGACGTTGATTTTATACACATGCCACCATTGTTTCAAATTCAAGTCTGGTGATTGTTTTTATATCATGGCTGGATATTATCTAGGTAATTATAATTAACATATACTTTTTTTTGTATATTTCGCAATTTGCGTTATACCCTGTCTAATTTAGATAAGAAGCAGACTATTATTTTCTATTCATTTATAGTGTACATATAAGCTATATATAGATGTCATTATTTTAAAGATATCTTATTCCTAAATATTGTACTTGTACTTAAGTCTAAAAACTTGAGATTTTTGTTGCAATTTCAAGCTATACAGTTTATTTTGTGCATTCGCTACAAAATATCGGGGGTATTGTTTCCCTTGTCTCTCTATACCCATCCTTCTGTCCTTCTCTCCTTCAGTCCGTCCGTTCGTTCCACATATGGCCAGGGATCTGACCAGTTAACTCCTCCTTCAGTTTGCATTCTAAATTTGAGAGGGTATCAGAAATTACAAATATAAAAAAAAAAACAAACCTAATGGAATAGGTTTTAACCCCGCCGCATTTGTGCGCCTGTCCCAAGTCAGGAGCCTTTTGCCTTTGTTAGTCTTGTATTATTTTTAATTTTAGTTTCTTGTGTACAATTTGGAGTTTAGTATGGCTTTCATTATCACTGAACTAGTATATATATTTGTTTAGGGGCCAGCTGAAGGACGCCTCCGGGTGCGGGAAATTCTCGCTGCATTGAAGACCTGTTGGTGACCTTCTATTGTTGTCTTCTCTATGGTCGGGTTGTTGTCTCTTTGACACATTCCCCATCTCCATTCTTAATTTTATTTTGCAAACCTATAAGTCAGTTTGTTGAATACGTCGTTATGTTTTAACTTAGTATTCCAATACTTTTAAACTGTGAACTGAAATTTTCGTCAAAATTAAAAGGGATGAGAGATAATAGACATACATTTTTTTTTATTTATCATGTTATGTTCAATATTCCCGTCGAAAAGGTACCTATACTAAAGAAATTTATCCTGTTGAACTTACTTTAAATAAAGCCAATACTAACAATGACCACTGCCCATTCCGCGATCTTGATATTTATATAATTAACGGGAAGCTTAATACAAAAAATTATGATAAAAGAGATGATTTTTCATTTCCTATCGTTAATTATCCAATTTTAGATGGTGATGTTCCCTTGTCACTATCTTATGGTGTTTATACATCTCAACTTGTACGTTTCGCTCGTGTATGTAACAGCATATTATATTTTAACAAGAGGAATTTATGTTTTACTAAACAATTATTACACGAGGGTTTTCTATATCACAAACTAGTCAAAATTACTAAATTGTATCATCGTACAAGGACATCATTCGTGAATATAACTCAACATGCAGACATCTTATACATTCAGGTATTTCACATCCAATCTTTTATGGTAATATTCTTTACAGAGCACAAAATTGTCAGTATGCACCTAAAAAACTTACAAAATCTTTAAACAAACTTATTAAGATGGTATATAGTTACGATACAGTTGTTAGGCCATTAAAGATTGCATAGGTTGGCTTTAATATTGATTCACTTATAGGGTCGTTGCATCGGAATTAAACACATTTATTCTAAATCAGTTGTTGGCATGAAACGGGTTATGTTCTTCTCATATATTTTATGATGGCATAATACTTACCGCCCCCGGGAGGGATGGTGCTTGATATTCATATGATGATGACATAATCTTTGAATCAGTTAAATTTAGGTCTGGAGATGGCATGTCAGTAACTGCTAGTAGTCTTTTGTTATTCATGCATTATTGTCATTTTATTAATTTTCTTTTGTTACCTATTCTGACATCGGACTTGGACTTCTCTTAAACTGAATTTTACTGTGCATATTGTTTTGCGTTTGTTTTTCTACATTGGCTCGAGTTATGGGGGGGGGGGGGGTTAAACCTAAAACACACGTTTTACCCCACCGCATTTTTGCGCCTGTCCCAAATCAGGAGCCTCTGGTCTTTGTTACTCTAGACTAATTTTTAATTTTCAAAAGCATACATATTTGTATAGGGGCCAGTTCAGGGACGTCTCCGGGTGCGAGAGTTCTCGCTGCGTTGAAGACCCATTGGTGGCCGTCGGCTGTTGTCTGCTCTATGGTCGGGTTGTTGTCTCTTTGACACATCACCCATTTACATTCTAAATTTTATTACATACTAGATCTCGTATATATTAAAGTATCCTTACCCACATCAACTACCAGCAGTAAACTTACCTCTAATTTCGCTTGTGCATGATAATACTATACGGACTTCATTAGCAGAGTTATACTCTATACAAAAACGGCTCCAACGAGTTACGAAGAAGAACGAATGAAATCGATACTCCATTAATAAAATTATTTTAGGGTCCCCAACACGTTTTGTTTCCTGCGTATCAACTCACTACAGACATCTTTTCGAAGTCTATGATTGATATTAAGATGGAAAATATTCAAATTTCTTGGAGATTTGTGGTTCACTACCAATTTAAAAAAAATCAGCTCTCAGAACATAAAAGTATTGATATTATTGAAAAACATGTAAACATTTACTAACAAAACCCAATTGCATGAATGACACTTCGGCTTATAATATATTTCAACCAATTAGATCCCATATTTACTTGTTAAAGAATTTTAATTGAAATTTTTTAGTAGGTGTTCTTTACAGTGTTGTACATTAAAGGATTAGAAAAAAAAATGGATGATGTTTCGAATTTTATCAAATTGGCATGCGTTTAATATATTTCTTTAACTTAAAACACTTCCAAACTTTTAAATGATGCAGATGTTGTTACAATTCATTTAATATGACTGTAATTTGTTGCATTCCGAAATTGACATATTCGACCTAGATACGACAACCGTTCATGCTGGCTGTTTAAAAACTCCTTCCTCTTGAAAAATCACAGTGCCAGCTGCTTGCTTCTTTACAAACAAAAATAGGGAGGTTCATGGATGAGCCTGCACAATCGATTTACCCTTATACACATTGGACAAAGAAATTACATTAATTGTCCTAATCAGAATCGAAATAATTGATGCAAGCTCTACTTTATTGTAGTTTTAACATGGGTAGGCATTATATTGGTGTTATTTTAGCCCTCACTATCGCTCGGGCAAAAATTATCACGAGTATAATGCCTTCCCATGCTAAAACTACAATAAAGTATAGCTTGCATCAATTATTTCTTAAGTAAAAAGTTATCTGTACAGGTTCAGGTTATTCACATCCAAATTATAAGTTGCTATTCTATTCAACACACAAAAATGTCGCCATTCATCTCAAAAGCTAACCAAACCTTTACACAGACTTATTTAAAAGGGATATAGATTCGATGCTGTTCCTTATATAGCAGATTGCATTTTTGGAATTAATATCGATTCACTCATAGGGTCTTCGTTGCATCGGAAATAAACACATTTATTTTAAAATCAGTTGTTAGCATGGTACAGGTTATGTTCTTCATCTATATTATATGATGGTATGATACTTAACCCCTAACGGGATCGAGGGATTATGCTTGATTTTCATATGATGAAGACATACTCTTCCCCCGGTTTGATTGAGGTCTTGTGCTGGCATGTCAGTAACAGCTAGTAGTCCACTGTTATTTTCATTTTGCTTTTTTTTTTCTTTTTCTGTTTTTGCTATTTTAACATCGGACTCAAACTGTGTTTTACTCTGCGCATGTCTGTGTTTGTTTATTCCGTATTTGGCCCAATTTTGTGGAAATGTGGGTCTTCAATACTCTTCAACTTTACTTGTTTATAACTATTTTGATCTGAGCGTCACTGATTAGTCTTATGTATACGAAAAAAGTAAAATCACAAATATACTAAATTTAGAGGAAAATCAATTCGGAAAGTCCATAATCACATGGAAAAATCAAATAACAAAAACGCATCAAAAACGAATGGACAAGAACTGTCATATTCCTGACTTGGTACAGGCATTTTCAAATGTATAAAATGTAGGTGGATTAAACCTGGTTTTATAGTGCTAACCCTCTCACTTTTATGACAGTCGCATCAAATTCCGTTATATTTACATTGATGCGTTAACTCAACAGACACAATAAATAAAATAGTCTGGCGTATTAAATTATAATCCTTATACCTTTGATAACTATCAACATTGACTTGAGGAATAAGGGAAAGGTTGAGATCTCGCATGTTTTACCCAGCCGCATTATGATCCTGTCCTTAGTCAGAAACCTGTGGCCTTTGTAAATTTTGTATGTTATTTTTTTTTATTTTGGTTAGTTTATTTATTTCGAGTTGTGCTATGAAGTCTGACCTCTTGCTGTGTTGATTCCCATTGGTGGACCTTTTGCTATTTGATCTGGTTGTTGTCTCTGAAACATTTCCAATTTCTAATTTTAATTTTACAACATATTGAATGTAACATTATAAAGTATATACTAGTCTAGTGTAAATAATACATTTTAGGTGCAAAACTAACCTATGTTTTACAACATGTACATATAGTAATAAATATAACTCTGTATTTTGTCTATATACAGATTTAAGGTTGATAAGTTGACATTAAATTTGTTTCGGACATTTAAAGTTTATAGTTCAAATAAGTAGTAGTTATTGTTTTGATATTCGCCAGGTTTTTTGTCTCTCGGAAAACCATTGTCCTATTTCTATTGGTAGGTGAATTCTGGAACGTCAGGTGGTAAAGATAGGTTCACAATTGGCAAATAGAAATATGAAATATATGCACAATTTAAGATAAAATTGAGAATGGAAATGGGGAATGTGTCAAAGAGACAACAACCCGACCACAGAGCAGACAACAGCCGAAGGCCACCTATGGGTCTTCAATGCATCAAGAAACTCCCGCACTCGGAGGCGTCCTTCAGCTGACCCCTAAACAAATATGTATACTAGTTCAATGGTAATGGACGTCATACTAAACTCCGAATTATACAAAAGAAGCTAAAATAAAAAATCATACAAGACTAACAAAGACCAGAGGCTCCTGACTTGGGACAGGCGCAAAAATGCGGCGGCGTTAAACATGTTTTTTTTTTTATATCTCAACCCTCCCCATACTTCTAGTCAATGTAGAAAAAACAGGCGCACAACAATATGCACAGTAAACTCAGTTTAAGGTAGCACAATGCTATATATTTGTTTCTAACCTAAACGATGTAAACGACTACGCGCGTAGTCGTTTAATCCATTTGTTTCTAACATTTTTTAGTCAACGTTGACATCGTTTACGTAAACGATGTACGCGCAAAATAGTCGCGTAGTCGTTGATCGTTTATCGTTGAGACGTGTAAACGATACATTTGTTTCTGCATCTGTCGTTTAAATAATTACGAGCACGTGTTGTTTTCATAAAGTCCTGGTTATTTATTTCCCGCACTTTTACCTGTTTGTTTACAGTGTGTGAGTGTAATCTATTTCTGTCTGACTACGCGGGGTCGGTAAAGTTTATTAAACGATGTATTTGTTTCTAGCAGCTTAACGTTTACTAAACGATAGTCATCGATGACAAAATTTCGGGTTAGAAACAAATGCACTCTAAATGACCTGAGTTTTGGATATCTGCTATATGTTAAATGAATCTAATTGACAGTAATGTTGGGCATTTAATTGTCGTATGACCTTTGTCTGATATGTTGTTATCTAACCTGAAGTATTTTTGGATAACAAAATGCACGTTTTTATCTGCCGTCTATAATTTTTATTGTTTTATTATTGTCCAAATTGTGTAATGCGGAATACCCTTATTTAAGTGCACGTGTTACATTTTTCTTATGATAGTAAAGTTGATATAATTTCACACAAAGTATGTCACGTAGGAGCAGATCTATAACATGTACAGCTACGAAACGGACGAAGGTAAATGTTTTCCTTTTTGACCATATATATAGGTCGTAGTTTTCTTTTCAATCTCATTGTACAGTCCTAAGACTAAGGTACAATTTTCCTCTCAAACTGAGAAGTTTGTTATCAGGAGCATTATTCATAGTTATATGTATTTTAAATTGTTGTGACAGATTTATTACTTTTAGGGTTATACATGTACAGTATCAGGGGCGGATCCAGTCATTTTAAAAAGGGGGGGTTCCTAACCCAGGACAAAGGGGGGGGGGTTTCCAACTACATGTCCCCATTCAAATGCATTGATCGTCAAAAAAAGGGGGGTTCCAACCCCCGGAACCCCCCCTGGATCCGCGCCTGAGTATATAGAAACAAAGATAATGTTACAGTAGGCTAAGTGCAATTTTTTTGTATATGTATTTTAATGTTTTAATATGAAATAAAAAAGCAACACATGAACAAAGAAAATATATCGATAAAGGAAGAAAAAGAAGAAAATAGATTGGTAAGTTCATTATACATATATATTTAAATTTCAAATTAAGAAATTTATATGCTTATTAATTAAATATAAATATAATACATGCATATAACCAAGATCAATTAATCTAGCTGCAAGTTGAAAAAAGACTTTAGATTAATATCTAGCAATAAAAATTAAAAATAAATTCTACAAAATGCTGTTTAAGGGAATGGTGAGTTGTAACCTATAGAGGCCTGAGAGGGGGCTTTGAAATTTCTAAAGAACTTTTAGGGGGGATTCTTACTATGCAGATCAGCTCAAATAAAAATGAAAAAATACTTAATTTTAACATTTTTAACATCCATCCTCCCTTTGAAACTCTGCATGTTCTACTGATACAATGTGTAACTTAAAGTGTTATATGTAGATATTTATGTTAAAACATATACATAGATATTTAGAAAAAAGAAGAAAAAAGGGGGGCTTTAAATGTTTAGTCTTTTTTATGAAAAAAAGTATGATTTTTACCCACTAACGGAGTAGAGGGGGATTGGAAAAATAGTGACATTTTATTTGTCATCCCATACAGTAAACATATAAAAGAAACCATGCAATTCCTGGACCCTTACCATTTTGATTGTTCAATAAGCATTGACATCACAATTTTTTTTCTTTAGAATATGAGTGAGGAAACATTTAAAGACCACGAAAATGGATGAAGATGAAGAGAAAGAAGTTAATTATAGATATTGAAACATGAATGTCCCATCATTAAAATCAATCTTTGTACAGGAGAACAATCAGTGGTGCGATTTAACTTTATTTGTGAATTTATTGAAAAAAAAAACAGTAAAGAACATGATAAATTGAAGAACTTCAAAAATATAAAGAGAGATCTAAAAAGTGATTCCAAAATTGTAAATGATAAAACATTTGTGAGTCTAACAGGAATAATTCGGTACTGTTACAACCATGAAAACTCACTTCATATTTCTAAGCAAATTGTGCATGAAGTCAACATTATACTCTCTAAATCTAAAGGAAAAGAACCAATCAAATTAGTTAACAACTCCTCATGTCTTGATTTATATAAAGAAATAGCCAAGAAGAGTTTTAAATATGTTGCCATAGAAGACATATTCTTAAACAACATACAATTTCCAGAAGACACAATTTTGTATTTATATCATGAATATAAGCCACTATTTTTAGAGAAAGAACGGAAAAGAATATGTCTTTTTGAATATCACTTTCACTTGTACAACAACGTAAATCTTGAATATGAAGAACTCACACAGCAGAAATGGAAGATTTGGAAAAAGTGTAGATGATGTAGCTAGGCAGTCAAAGCAAACAATACAGATGAAAACTGAGAGGAAGGAGCTCGCCTCAGACTATGAAACTATAAGATTTTGGATTGACAATAAATTTCATTTGGCGAACAAAATTGAGCAAGACATTTGTCAACAGGGTATAGACCTGAACATAGAAAATATTTTTGAAAATATTGCGTGTTTTGACTGTACACGGAAATGTTCACATGGAGAAGGCATCCATGTAATTGTTGAATTACCAGATATTATCGAGGATTTCAACCTCCACGACATTTCACTTTTAATGAAAAGCACAATTAAAAACAAACATAGTATTCAATGCTGGTCTGTCATATTTTGTCGACAAACTTCACTGACCAGATACAAAAATTCTAAAGGCAGTTTTAATCGTTTTATACTAAGGGATGATTACATTAATTCACGAATTCATCACCATATAGTGTTTACTCATATTCACCAACAAGAAGACAATGGGATTGAGAGAATTGTAGAAAACTGTCCTTCCTGTGAAACAAAAACACTAGAACCACTAGATTGGAAGTGTTTTAACAACCTGAAAGAATGGCAACTTGGTGTCCCACTGCACATGCAGATATTATTTGAAAATTTTATCAATAGCAATTCCATAAAAAAGTCCAAAGATCTTAAAGCTCTTGTTGAACAGAAAATATCATGCGTGTATTCATTATACGATACACTTTTGAATATCTTCAATAGAACCTATATCGGTGTGTTGCAAATCCGAAACACCGAGGAACTTCTGCTGAATTATAGAAATATACAGACAGTGTTTGATATAACATCTGACACAGGTACTACCCTAAGTTTAAAAGAAGCAGAAAGACAATTGAAAGAGAAAGCTGACATTGATCTTTGCTACTACAACACATACTTGAAAAGGCATTCTTTTCCATATGTAACAATTGATGAACAGTCAAAGTCTAGGCTTTGTTTACGTGATTGTGTTCTTGTGTTGATGCTTGACAATTTAGTAAGACTGAGATTTCATAGCGATCCAGATCCTGGTGAAAATAGGTCTCAACAAATCTGTACATTGCCTGTTACTATCAAAGGACTTCCACATGACTCTAATGTAACACGAGATTGGCATGATGACATGTGCGACTTAGTTAATAATTGTAATTGCCGCAAAAGATGCAATATCAATAAAACAGATGGGTTGAATAGCTTGACAGTTTTGACAGAAGAAGAGAGTTCAGATATAAAGAAGTTTTGTCAGCTTATCCAGTGGTCAATAGTTGAGTGTTGGAAGACCATAAAAATTGGTAAGTACTGATTTCTTTGAGTAAATTATTTACAATTCAGAATGAGGTGAACACTGACTAATGTGCTTTAGGTGTTAAATTATAATGCACAAAATGTTCTCATTTTGGCTACTTAAAAGATAAAATATACGTATAAGTTTTACAATAAAAAAAAATACAATTAATGTTTGTTATAAACACTTATACTTAACATGATTTATCGCATTCCTATATTGTATGTTTCAGAACCATATATCAAGACTCTACTCGCCAAAGTACAACCCTCTATTGAGACGGAGAGGGAAGAACATTCTGAAGGGAATGAGGATACAATAGACTATGATTTTTTCGATGTTTCAATGGCATCACTCCAGATTAATGAAAGTCAGATTCTAGAAACTTCTCTTCAATCATTAGGAGCAGCTTTAAGTGAGCTGGATGTCTCTATTGAAAGTGTAGAGGATGATTTGTTTGAAATAAAGCTACAGAGTTTCGAGGAGGTCAGTCTTAAAACATCGTTTCAAATACAACAAAAAATAGTCAAGAAATGTAAAAAAAAATCATCAACAGAAAAACTTGCAAACAAGTTAATTGTTTAGTCTCTAGAAAATCATATTTGGATACATTTATACATAAGAGTAAAGTCACAAAAATACCAAACTCTTAGGAATATTCATAACGGAGATCCCTAATCAAATGGCAAAATCAAAATCTCAAACACATCAAACAAATGGTAAACAACTGTCAGAACACAATTCAATAATAGAACAAAACTATCGGATTTTTTTTTTAAAAATATGAATATTCATTGCCGTTCTATGCCTTATATTTAAAAAATTAGAGAAATCGATTCAAATGAGATAGTGTCAAAAATTAAAACCAAGGAAACATATTTTTTAAATGACCTTGACATATGAATCGACAAAATATGATACGAATACATTTTTTTTTACAGGAAACTCCTGATAATAGTACAGAAATTGAAGACAGAACAGGCATCGAAGAAGATATAACAGATTTGACAAGGGCACTTTTAAATGCTGAGCTGCCATTTGATCCAGAATCTTTCATTCTTGAAGCGGATAAAAGAGATATTGAAGACCTTCATTCTGTTTTTCATGATGAAAGTGTCAACAGTGACGGAGACAATTCTGAAAACAATAGTGAAAAAATATATCCAACTTTAATTGAAGCTCTTAACTTTAAGGCATATGATGCACCTTCTCTTCTTTGTAGGCATCCACCACCGTATACTGGAAGAGACGATGATGAATCAAAACTTAGAGAGATTTTAGATGACATTTTGATTAAGTCAGATCAGCAACAAACATACAAAGATGGGCAAAATAGAATATTGTTTGCTCCAGATCATAAAATAGGGAAAAATTTGATATCATTGATGAAGAAATGCTCAAAGTACCAAATATTTCTTCCCGAGTTTCCTATCTTACATTTGCGGAAATCAAGAATTTGTAACATCTTTTCTGGGTATAAGAATGCAGGACTTGTTCATCTTTTAAAGTACATGCGTGATGACAATACAGATGAATGGTCAAAGCTTTTGTCTGAAAGATGTATTGATGATGCAACAACTGTCATTTGGAGATTAAGCCTCTCATTACATTTGAGTTTCTTTTTACAGTTCATTATGCAGTTGCCTTCACAGAAGCTCAAAGAAATAATTAAGGACATGGATGATAAAAACTACAACTTGTTGTCATTCTGGGATAATCAGCTTTGTGATTTTATAGAGCATGGTACTAACAGGAATGCAACATTTACTCTTCACAAAGAAATGATGAACCATTGTGATGAAGTTTTAGCAATTGCATTTTCAGAACGTCTTGGTGGATGCAAGGGATATAGTTTGTTGTTAGCTGCTGTAAAGTCGTCATTGCCCTTTGTTTTTCTTAATGGGGCTTCATCTTATGCAGCTTATACTACACATCTGTTACACGAACACTATACTGCAGGAATGTATCATCAGAAATTGAAAATGGCACTGTACTCTACGCCACACAGGACTGGTACTGTGAATTTCGGCTTGGACTCTCAAAGAGAAATGGACCAAAGGGATGTTGTAAAAGGATTTCGTTCTTGAAGTTCCATCAAGTCCATCATATCACGAATGTTAATCATTAATGAATTAGGCCAAGCACACCTTGAACGAAATCATATTGAAAGTAAATTAAGGCAAAAACTGCCCTTTTCAGTTATTAAGAATACAGACCTAAAGCATGTTATACCATCAGCAGAACTTATATTGAGTAGAAATGGGCTAGAAACTGATGTGAACATTATACCTTACAATGTGTATGCCAAAAAAATACTATGCTGTCTTCTGCTCTCTTGGACTCTACAACATCAGAAATTGGAAGGTATTTGATACAAAAGTTTGTAGCTTCAGAATCTTTATTTGGATGTACAAAGGACGACTTACCAAAAGTAGAAGAAATACTAGGTCCAAAACCATTAGTTGAAAGAGTAAAGAAATCTAAAGGCACAGTCATTTGTCGTACAAAGTTTAAACAAGCATTGCTTGACAAGACTGAGAAAGATATAGCCGAGGAAAAGAGGGTTAAGAAAGTTGCAAAACTAACCAAAACTCTAGATCATCTATCATCAACTATGAATGCTTGTCAAGCTATAGTGAAGCCAGACTGCACAAAGCCCAAAGTCCTAAAAGCTACTGGTATTCAACAAGCCCTTTTAGGTCTATTGCTAAAGATTGTAGATAATCCTGACTTCCAAGTAGACAACATTTCATTAGATACAGTGAAAGAAGCCGATTATGAAAAACTTTCTGAAGCTAAACTTGCATGGATTAGGCAGAAGAAAAGCCCACCAACAGAAATAATGCAAAGTGTTAAAGTAGCAACCATAGAGTTTGCAGGTGTAAAGTTCAAGTGTAAGGTTCCTTCATGGACAGAGTATTTAAATTTTGTTGAAAAAGCTGTTCTTAAGCCAACACTTGGGATGCTTCCAAGATTAAAAAAGCTAGTTGTATGTGAAGAAAAATATTCTTACACCCCAGATGACCTGAAAGCAGCTACAAGAGAACAGAGGCAAAAAGCAAGAAATTCATCCATTGCACATCTAAAACTAAGTACTGAGTTGATAAATGAGCACAAATTTCAAAAGGAAGCTATTACAAGTACACTAGAAGGAAAGATCCAGATTAGCACATATTTGGCAAAACATGCAGATACACTTAAGATTAATAACAACATAACACTAGACTTTGACAGTGAATATATTCTCCAAGGATGTCAATGTGAGGATGAAAGCGAAAGTTGCCATTGTAAAAGAAATGCTGTTCCTCTGAGATGCAAATATACAGAGGAAAATGGTTTTGAATCTTCAGAAATGTTAACATCTATCCATCAAACTAAAGGTGAGGCAGAAATGGCACAGGTAGACTGGATTTTTGAAATTAAACATTAACTTGGCAGTGGGGAGGCTGTAATGAGTATTGTTACATCTGGTGAAATTGATGCTGTTGTTATACATCTTTTTGCACTATCAAGACTTTGGCCAAGAAAAGATGACAGCACTTTTAAAATACCAGTGTACGTCTTTTTACAAAAACCTGGCAAAATATTTGATTTGTATTGCATCACTCGAATATTGGAGGTGCTTGAAAAACAGCTGCAGGACAAACATATTGGAATCAAAATTGCATTGGCACTTTGCTTAGGAGGCAATGATTTTATTCCAAAATTTCATGGAATGTCACATAAAAAGATACTTGAAATTTTCTTGAAAACACCTCGACTACGATGCAGTTTGTTTAATATACAATTTGAAGCTGTTCATTCAGTAACAATTGACAGTAGTTTATATAAAGATCTTGTCAAACAACTCCAAATGTCATTAGAAGAAGTAAGGAGATTAACCATCAAGCCTAGACAAAAAAGACAGAACGATCCTCTTGCAAAAAATACTACAGGTCTACAACTTTGGATGACACTTTCATCTGTATTAGACAGACTGGTTCTCCTAATAGGATGTCAGGTTGATTATCTAATGACAGTAGGGAAATCAAATGCTGTTCTACCAAATTTCTTAGAAAGAGGGTGTCTGAGAAAAACCGAATCAGGAGATATAGAATATGATTTGGGACCTGATTCATTTATTGGCGACATAAATGATCTAATATGCTTGAATTCTCCATCAACCGGAAAGGAACAAACAAGAAAAAGAAAACAGAAAGAAACACCACAAAAAGGATGCAGAAGAAAACTACCTTTGGCATCAACTCCAAACAAGACACATAAATGATAAACAATATCAATCAAAACAACTCTTATTTACATGTTACTTGTTCTTATCTATTTAGTTTTACGGTATTCATTTGTATTGTCATTAAGTCTTGTTTAAGGAGTTCAAACTTGTCATATAATACGAATGTATTAAATCAAACAGTAATTACTGGACACGTTTATCATTGACTTCTTTGCAATTAGTATGTTCTTTTTTTTTTCTTTAGATATTGAATTTTATATCAAATATTATTACTTTATGTTTGTAGATTTAAGAGGGATTTCAACTTAACATTAACACATATAAAACTGAATAAGATTAAGAATTTTATTATTCCAACCACGAAAACAAATGTATGTTAAAAATATAAATTCAAAACATTTTTCACTGTTGTAAAATAATTATTATCTAATTCATAAAGAAAAATGTATAGTTTATAAAAAAAAAATATAAATATCCTTTTAATAAAATAAAATCTTTACTAAAACTTATTGTCTTATTTTATACAAAAAGATTTCAGATGTGTAATCAGATATATAATTACTTATTTACACACTTAAGGTCAAGTAACAGTAAATGAACGCCGTCTAGCGGATTCCGCGAAACATTGCGACGCTTTGTACGAATTACGTCCCTTTGACCAGATTTTGCAATGTTAAAATTTCAACCGGCGACTTTTCAATGGGACAACGGTAAATCTGACGGAAAGTATGTATCTTCTAGGAGAATGAACTTGTTTGCTAAAATTGAAGAAATGCTACAGGATTTTAAAAATGAATATGAAAACAGTCATGAAGACGATCTTCAAAACGAAAATCAGGTGTTTGAGTTTGGATATCTGCCGACCAGTTAAAACAAGTGTGAAAACTTGATCACTGTTGCTCACCACTATTTCTACATAATTGTGATGAGGAAAATTAGTGCGGTCTCAACAGTATATTGAACTCTGACACAAAATAGTACTTTTGATGTAATTGTTTACTTAAACTAACCAACAAATATGCAGAAATGAAACTTCTGGTGAAAGGGAAATATATTTAGACCATTTTGAGTCAAATTCACTTGTCTATGAGTTTGCGTTAAAAATTCAGGATTAATGCGCTACATAGTACACTAAATTAAGATTTCCAGAAAACAGGGAGTTATTTTGGTAGTACCTGTGTTTTCAAGATCAGAAATTTCATATAAGACTTTAAACATTGGTTGAAAATTGGCATGTAGAAAGGTGATACATGTACAATTCAGGATATACCTGATTTCCTTGAAGGTGAACTTAAGGTAAAATATTTAGATAGCTGTGAAAATTGTAAGATTCGGTTGAACAGATAGGGATTCGTATTGTAAAATTCATCGAGTAGCGCGGCGTGTATCTTGTTTACAACAAGAAATCTGTGAGTTTATGCTAACTTAACATACAACAAGCGAGAATTTTCCATGTCTATTTTTTTTACTGACAAGTCCCACATCAAATATATCAGTTCATAGCTTTTGACCCATACTATAATTTTATGATAGACAATTTATGGGGAGAATACCACATCAAAAATGTCAAACTCGTATACTTAACAGCAACTATAAAATATACATACCCAACGTGTAGAACCGTTTAAAAAGTGCATTTTACACTTATTTTATGTTTTTTAGCCAAAAAAAGTCCCAAAATTTGTTCGCCTCGCTCCGCTCGTCGAATTTAAAAAACTTCGCCCCCCTTTGCAAAATCTTGGATCCGCCCCTGTATTCTATATGTAGTATGTCAAAACTGTCCATACAAAAACCCTATATTCACTGGGAAAAGACATCGTGTAGCAGGAAATAAGCAGAAGGGGGTGCAAGTTTGGGACATTAATACTAAACTTAGTCTTGTACGGTAAGACTAGATATCCCCTATTTTGAAAATTATCACACCATTCGGAACAATTAAAAATATTTTCAAAGTAGCGAAAAGGAAATGAACCACATAAATTAATACTGGTTATAAATTCTCCGCTGCTGTCAGTCAGTCATATAGATGACACTAAACTATAATACATTTAAATTTTTAACCTTCTTTACGGTTGGAACAATAATTTAAAGGGGCACTAGCTACGAGATATATAAAAAATCTAAAGTTTGATTTTTTTCTGTTCAATCAATAATGAAAGTGAAATAGTGAAATAAAAATTCGCTTTTTGCAGCCAAAAAGGTTCAATTTTGTCAAATTACGCTAAGAAACATTGATAATTAGTAATTCACTTGCAAGTGAATGAGTCGACCTCTTTAAATCCGTATTCATGTGAACTTCAATTTAACCCCTATCTAGAGATTGACAATGCATGCATTGTACGTGTACTGGTTATTTAAAGAAAAAGAATGTCAACAGTGAAAGTGAAACTATGGTAAATCATTTGATTACTAATTCGATGCACATAAAATCATTCTTATACGGTTAAAAACAATGAGAAACATCTATTTTTAATCTATAAAATAAAATCAAACAGACCTATAAAAATCCAATTGCACGTGTTGGTTTAATCTATTCATATCTTTATTTATGTTTACATCGCTTATATGGTCATCTGAGGTCAAATCGGTAGGTAATTAGATGGCGTCTGGACTTAAATACACACGAAACGAACCTATATAGTATCTACCCCATGCTCTGTAAACTGTTTATTTTAGACTTTTGATAGTTTGGATAAATGTTTTACATTGTTATAAATCAAATATGAGAATTTGAGTCAAATCGGTGATCATGAATTTGACAGCTAGTGCGCCTTTAATATTTATACAACAGTTTTTAGACTTTAACAAATGAAAAATAAACAAAAATGATGTTTCACGATCATTAATCCATCGCTACATTTTGTATTCTGACGTGTTATTTTTGTAATGGTGTTTTCTTTCACGTCCGCAATTCTGTTGAAAGTTTCGATGTTAAAAATAGAACACAAATCTTTTCAATAGATACACGTATAAATAGTTTATGGTTTAAAGAGTTATACATGGAATATTATCCTAATAAAAGAACATTCAGTGGATCCTTGAAAGAATTTTCTTGCTAGTATTGATTCGTATGGTTGTCTCCTCAAAGGAAATTGTTCTATATATATATATATAATTAACCGAATAAAAAATAAAAGTGTACCCTGAAAGTAGCATCTCAAATATAGAATAGAACTGTTCTCAATTCTATTTCACCCATAAAACTTGAAGGTCAAGAACAAGATTATATCGATCATCTCTATTATATCATACTACTACTATATACCTACTAAAAAAATATGAGGGGTCCTGATCCCGAAATCCCGGACTTTAAAAAATGAAATCCAGAGGTCCCGAATTTAAAGTAATTTAAAATAAATCCCGCCATCCCGAAATTCGAAAAAAGAATTCCCGGATCCCGAAAAGATTATTCCCGAAATCCCGTGTTTAAAAAAAACCCGATCCCGGAAATTGTTTATTGAGGATTTTACAGAATAAGCGTTATATTTAAAGATAAAGAACATTTAGTTCCACACTTCATATGAACCCTTAAAAACTCGTTGGATTATCTCGGTGTGGCTGGTCAGTAATAAATAAAAAAGTCACTGGTCAATTCAAAGGTTGTCGTAAGTGATGCAATATATTCTTATTTTCCTGTTCCCCTTGTGTAACTTCCAGTTTTATTGAAGTTTACATCGATCAAAGCCTTAGTTTAATTTAGTTTCCTGTTATTACTACCCCCTTTTTTGTCGCATGTTGTGTATCATGTACTGATTCTATATATACTTCGAGCATACACATGTACACTTATGGAAAAATAACTATTTACTAAACTTTTTAAAACGTTTTTGTAGACTTGTATACAATAAATTTTATGTAGAACAAAAAAAAAATATTTACAAAGATGTCAGTTTGACTGCGTGTTTTAATTGTTAACTTGCAGATGTATAAATAACCGCACGACACTCTTTCAATAATTTGTAGAATCGTTGATATAATGTTTGTTTATATTTGCGATGTTAAGCAGTAGTATATGGACAGAACTCAATCTGTCGTGATATCTATAAAACTAAAATTACGAGGTCCAATTTATCAGCCGGCATCAGGTAAAAACGACATATCAAAGAATTCAACTTTATATATAGCTAATATAGGACAATTGTGTAGATTAAAAATTACACCACTCCAGACCCTTTTGTTTTCCACATAATTAATATTGCCAATAATTAACAAGTTCCGGGTCGAATCCGGTACCGATACCAAAAGTATATTCACCTGTTACCCATTACCTTATCTGTACGTTCCGCATCTAACAGGCGCACCACCAAATGGTGTATTTGATTTTACTATATACACGGGTCATAATCACAAAGTCGACACAACTAAATTCAATCATTGTCAAATTGTTCCCTATTGTAGTTTTTTAATTGGTAAAACTTTCTAAGATAATAATACGAATACTAAAAATTTGGACTAAGGCGTATAGGTACAGTTTTCAATTTGTTAGCGGGCATGACGCAAAACAGCGAATCAAAGATTTGAACTTTATTGGACAATGCTGTTGATTAAAAAATACTCAATTCCAGGACCTGAATATTACCAATAATTGAAAAGTTCCAGGTCGACGGGTTCAAACAGAAAGATTTGAAAGCAGAGAAAACTTTGTATCTTATAATCGGCACGACTTTATCAGATGACAATACCAATACTAAAATAAGGCTTACGCATAGTTATATACTTTAATTCAGTCACGGACCCGCGATATCACGGGTGTGTTCTAGTAGTACCAAAAAACGAGCTATTACATGTTCCGCTGCTAAAAAATTTGCCAAATCATATATCGGAACGTAGAAAAAATGCAAACAGATGATCTACACGATAGTCTAAGAGATTTACAAATTGGTTACCCAAAAAAGTGACAAAATTCAACAATCTCCCATTAGAGCAAATATTAATAAAGATCACAACCCTGACCACATGCACACCTTCAATATATGTACAAACAGACAACAAAGTGAAAACGTTCTAGGATTCAAACTCTAGATGTTATGCGGATTAACTATAATAGGCGGGAAGGACGGCGGACAGAGGGACAGGGGTACCCCCCACCCCAAACTTTCAGTTGCGGGGGCATAACAAATTATAGCTTTAATTACATCTTTTATTGCGTCAACTTGTAGATTGTAGACAGTAAATCTGATGATTTCTATTTTTGTGTTTTTACTATTTTTGCGTTCATGTACTTACAATGTATTTTTGTTTGAATTAGTAATTGTTTTAGACATGTATATTGATAAGGAACAAACATGTATCATATTTTTATAACGTATAATTTCTTTTTAAAATGTTCCATAAAAGAGGGTCTGATTGGGGTTAACGGAATACAGAATAATGGGCAAAAATTGCAGAATAAAAGGCAAAAAAAAAAAAAAAAAAGAAAAAAGAAAAAGAGCATAATTGGGTGCCTAAATATAAAGAATAAAGAATATTCGAAATACAAAATAAAAATTAATGATAATTATCCAGATAAAAAGAATCTATCAATACGAAACACATAATAATCGTGCACAATCAACACGAAGAACGTTGGAAATAATTAAATTAGCATGATAACGTGACGTTATGTAATAAAAATAACGACGTCACGAATTTTGATGGTTTTTTGGCCAAAATGTTGAGTTTGCGTCGCTTCTACAGGGAAAACGAAGTCGGCGACCATATTTTTTTTTAACATCATCTAATTCGTAAGACAAAGAGGAAGAAAATGTTAATTTAAAAAAAGAATTCTATGGAGCGGTTTACGTGATTTATACCGGAAACCGAAAATTGTAGATGAAAAATACAGATTTCCCCTATATATTCAATGTAATTAAGTACCCTCTTGGACCATTTTAAAAATGAATTTTTCTCGAAAACGATGTCGGTGACATATACTTTTTTTTTTTTTACATTTTCTGATGTATATTTTCAATATCTAATCGAGTTCTAAATTTTAAAAAAATCTATGGACTAGTTCATTTACTGATCCTTGACCTTAAGTACTTCACAGTAAAACATTAAAAACAGAGGAATTTGGATTTTGAAACCAAGCGTGTGCTGATATCATAAATATGTCAACTTTTGTTTAAATTCACATTAGTATCAGTTACAGCTGTCAAAAATAAACACTGGGCGTTTTCTGGCTTAAGTGCCGCTTCAGAATGTAATAAAATTTGATAAAAAGAAGATTTTTAGGTGCAGCATGTGAGTTTTTTGGCTTATTATTGCAGAAATTACATGTCAATATATTCAGCAATTCAAAATGTCGGCCTCCTTAGTTACAGACAAGGAGATAGAGAATTTTACGCTTACTGTCATCCAATCAGAACCATTGTTACAAAATAATTGCATTATAATTCTTCTCATAATACATTTGCCTTTTGACCGCTGTTGCTTTTTAACAGAAGTCAGTAAACGCATCATGCATACAATTTTTAGAATACTAGTACTCCGAAGTTCAACTCTAATGTTTTTAAAGAGCTCGACGTATTTTTGCGCACGTCCGATTGTTGTATCAATATGTCGCAAACATTAACATTTTTTTTTAAAATATCAGCATACATGTGAAAAGGTTCTTAAATACTTATTCTATAAAGATATTGCCAACAATGTTCATGCATTTTTCAAAAACCATACATCAACAAATAATATATAAACATGTATGATTGTGGTTTAGAATTAACTTTCGGTAAACACAAATGAGGATGGTGGTATGATTTCCAATGAGACAATTATTCGTCATACTTTAAATGAAGTGAACGTAAGCAATTAAAGACAAACATCCGTATGGTCAGCCATAAAAGGACCAGACATAAATAATGGGAAACAGTTCAAACGAGATAAACCAATGACCTAATTTATAACAAAACAATTAACGGAAAACAAATTTGACAGACAACAACCAACGACGACCACTAAACTTCAGACTCCAAAATTTGGACAGGCACATAAAGAATGTGGCTTTGTTTAAAACATTTATGAGAGTTAATCTGGTACAGTGGTATAACCACACAACATAAGAAACTGATAACATCAGCAGCAGTTGGCTCAAATAAAAAAAAAAATCGGTACAAGGGTATATTTTGGAACATAATGCCATATTAAAAACATCTTTTGTCAGAAGACGCAGAGGAAACTTAAACGTCGAAAGATTGAAGGGTCCTAGTAGTATAGTTAAATTAACTTATACTTACCCGTAGAATAAAGACGCACAAATGAAAACCAGAGATGTAAAAAGAGATAATTGAGTGCATGTCTAATAAAAATAATATTTCATAAATATGGCGATCTTTGCAAACTTGTATAAATAATTTGAAAAGATTGATAATTTATAGTGTTGTCAACGGTTAACCGGTTAACCGGCTGAACGACCGAATACCGAATACCAAAAATGCTAACCGGTAAACCGGACTTTTTTCGATTTCAATAGATTTGATATACATTTGGATTGAAATCATTAAATAGTTATGTTTTATTCAAAAATTGTCGTCGTGGTAATAAATTTGACAGATCAATTGTCCGGTATACTTATTGTTATAGTTAATCCAAACATGATATTAATTAGAACTAATCTCTCAGCTCGGGGCAAGATCTTAAGGAAACATAATTAGTATACATGTTTTTTTAACAGTAACTTTAAATCAGTAATACGATTAAATTTCAAGATGTACTTCATTAATTCATTTTTGATCTAATATTGTGTAGACCTACATCTGAATGTGCAACCTCCGTCGTGCAAGGCTTTGTCATACTTTAAACGAAATGCTAGCTCAGGAATTGTGAAATGCTACCAATGTGAATGTACTCAATGTATACTTGAATGATAGTACGAGTAACATGCTTAATCATTTCAAATTGAAACACTCCACATTATTTTCGGAGACAACAAGCGAAAATGAAAGAAACATCGGTTTCAGTCATATTCAATCTTACGAGATCAGGAAGTTTTTTTTATTTTCCAATCTGAAGTTAGTACAGACGCCATAGATGATACGGTGTATTTGATATTTTAAAAGCTAAACTTCGCCAGGAATCTTCACCGACAAGCCTTTTAATGCCGAAGAACAAACTTCAATTCATCGTATTATAAAAACGCAAAATTATGACTTGCATGGAAGGTTGTCACATTGACACTCATACCACATCTTAGTATATCTATATGTAGGGTACTATAGATAAGGCCTTCAAACATCAACTTAAACTACCAGTTAACCGGTTAATCGGTCGAACAATCATCCGAGTAACCGGTTAGGTAAAAGTGTACGATTTGACAACACTTATTATATATAATACATAAATCCGTCAAATCAGTCAATGTTTAACTAATGTTGTACAAAGAGAGGAGTAATTCAGATACTGGTGGTTTTTCGATGGCGTTGTCAGTTTATTTTCGACTTATTACTTTAAATTACCCTTTTTCTGATTAGGTGAGCGTATATATTTCAAATCCCATGTTGTTCTTGGTCACTACATTTAACTGTCAGTGATCGATCCCGCATTATTCTTTTGTGTATGAAAAAGTCAGGAGTTTGTTTTTATGTTCCTGTTGTTGTTTACTGTCTGGTATTATTTTTGTTCTAGTATTAATCAAGCTGTTGATTTGTCTTTTAAATAGTTTGATATTTATTGATACCGTCATCTTCTATAGCTTATATGTAGTATGAGTTTCGCTCATTGGTGAAAACTATTCTCCCCCCTATAGTATTGATAATCATACCATACATCCTTATTTTTATATGATTCATCAGTCCATCGTATTGACATACTATACTAAATTGATTATTATCTATTTGTTTTTGTCGAACAGCGTTATTATCATTATAATTTATTATGAATATATTAAACATATGTTGTAAATTTCATCGATTTTCTCAAATGCTAACTCAGCTATAATAAAGGACGCATAATCTTAAAATCTCTAAATTTTCTAATGATACAAACATATTCTGATAATCAATGAGAGGGATCCTTACAATCTATTATTTGAATGATACTGTTCATTTGTTGTTTATTGAATTGAACAACTGAATACATTTCATCATACCTGAATCTTTTATTGCTGACTATAAGGTGTGGGTTTTGCTCACAGTTAAAGGCAGTACGGTTATTGTCTCAAAAGTTGCTAAGACAGGGTTATGAACCAATCAAATTAAGGTCATCACTCAAGAAATTTTACGGTCGCCATCATGAGCTGAATGGCCATTATGACAAAAGTGTGTCGGAAATCATATCTGATATTCTTCCTCAGTCATAAGAACCTTCCATCATTACCGAACTGAACAAAGAAATAACACGACGGGTGCCGTATACGGTGCGGGAAATGCTTACCCTTCCGGAGCACCTGATTTCACCTCCGATTTTTAGTGGAGTTCGTGTTGTTTCTTGATTATTATTTTTGTCAATGTCCTTTAGTTTTGTGAGTCTTTGTTTACTCCTTGGTTTTGATTGTTATTGTCTATACATCTTCGTCAATTGGAATATGGCGCATTGACAACCTAACCACATTTCATTACTCGTAAACTATTTCAGTAAATAAGACAAAGACTAATTATATAATTATGAAATAATTATACATATATAAAAAACAAATAGAACCATGCACCTACTTTAAGGCTTACAAAAAGAACAAATCAGAAGGTACTTGGAAATTTCCCTACAAAAATTTTGTACTTTAAACACAATGCAGATAATATCATATTCACATTTACATTTAAAAAGATATAACTTAATTTGGAATATGCAGAGCAAAACTTTTATCGAAAAATTTTAATGAAATTGTGGTGAAACGAGGTTAATATATACTAGGACTTATCGTATCTTACAGCGGATTCCATTGAGTGTGTAGCGAAAGGTAATATCTTTGGTTAACACACACATATATAGATACATATAAATAGTATAACTGATTATCCCTTTTCTTTCTTGATTTGAACGCATATGTCAATATTCAACATGTTGAAAGATATATCATTTTACAAACTAATCAATGAGCATGTTCAGATAATTACATAACATATGACAAGAGGAAAAAAACAAAATTAATAAGTTGATGGAATTGAAATGCATTATTTAATACCTCTAAAACCAAATACGGGTAAGTTAAAATAAAATCTGTACTGTACTAAAATAAGTTAAATAACGCTTTACATTTCGACATTATTTTTAAGCAAACATGTCATAGTTTATCAAACATTTTATTCTCCGTACTTACAAATTTCAGCAGATGTAAAAGGTTGACGCATGGATTACTAAATTTATAAAAAAAAAGTTAAAAGCATTTTGTTTTTCAAAAACAAAAGAGCGTGTTATAATCAGTTCATGCTTGTTTATGTCTGTCGTATTTGTTTTCCGTACATTGTATTAATGTAAGTTAGGTCGTTTTTTCTCTCCTTTTTATTGTTCTCATATTTTGTGTTAAAATAAATATGATGTAGTCATACCCGTAGCCAGGGGGGGGGGGGGGGGGGGGTTCGGACGAACCCCCCTTGAAATCAAATAAGCACTGTTAAAGTCAACGTTTTGTTCAAATTGTGACTGTTAAAGTCGAGTTCATGAGTCCAACGACCCCCCCCCCCCTTTTTTTGCCGTATTTGGCACAACTTTTTAAAATTTTGGATCCTCAATGCTCTTAAACTTTGTATTGTTTGGCTTTAGAACTATTTTGATATGAGCGTCACTGATGAGTCTTATGTAGACGAAACGCGCGTCTGGCGTACTAAATTATAATCCTGGTACTTTTGATAACTATGTAATACAATTTTTTTTCAATGAAACTTTATTCGATGAATACAAAACAAACAAAGCAAAAATTGATGTCTTCTTAAATAAACAAAAATCAAGTATGCACATAGGCTATATATAACAATCAACATATGGCATATGTTTATGAATGGTATTCTTCGTGTCCTTAAAGGTTGAATAAATCATAACAATACTTTTTTACACGAGTTTTCTTCACGATATGAATAAAGTATATGTCATGATATTGATTCGAAACGATGTCATATTTTGAAAAAAGAAATATGCACGTGATTAATTAATAAAATTCCTATTTTTTCTGTTTGATTTGTATTTGCATATTATAATTTAACAGTAAATATTTTACTGGTCTTTTCGGATTAGTGTCTATTATTAATGGAAACTGATGTCTAGAGATTTCGTCTTTTATATTGATTTATTAAAAAATATATTGAACGGTTTGGTGTTTTTTTCTCAGTCACATTAAAACGTAGATTTTGTGAATGTTTTTTCTGTCATTGATAATATCTTGTATCGGTGTCGAAAGATAAAATTTCCCTGAAATTATTAATTTGATTATGAAACACCTAATGTAATGACGCGACTGTGTCTTTAGACAACTAAAGGTGAATTTTGGCTGTTTTTTTTTTACACAACCCCGTCTCTCTATAATACTTTATAATTACACGATAAGGTATTGTATTCCATATTAAAGAATTTAACAAAAAGTCCCATCTTTATAAAATGTTTTATATATGTTGTATAAGCTCTTAAATGAAGAAGGAAGTACGTAACAGTCTAAAATTTAACGACGGTTGTGATAAATTTTAAACTTATTCAATATTTGTATTATTTTTCATTGATAATACATTAAGTAACTCTAACTTCAGATATATATAAAGTTAAGTAACAATTATAATAAGAATTACACTGAGCAATATAAAAATGTAAGAAGCTCCTTGTGTAGCAGCAAAGAGAAATATTATAGCACCAAAAACGTTTCGCGATTTCAAAAACAGATGCAGCATGTGGTGCTTGTGTCAACACCTGACATCAGGTTTTTGTACGATAGTATATTACAGTATTTTTCGCATTGTATTGGACTTTTTGATCGACAACTTATTAGTTTAGTTTGTGGATTGCAATATCAATTAACAGTCCGTTGATATACCAATGGGTTCTATTTGTGCATCTTTGCAGGTCGACTTGCATTTATACTCATATGTAGAAGATATCATACAAAACCATCTCAAAGAAAGAAAGGACAAAATATTTGGCAAACTGTATTTACTTTGAAAGTATTTTATTAGTGGGTATTAATCTTCTTGGTGTCAGCAAAAGTTGCATCTCCGTGGGTTCTTCAACTTCGTGAATTAGAGTTTTCTGGAAATAAATTGAGTTACTAATTTGAAGACTTCACGAAAAAAGGCTATATCGCGGCGATTGTCTCGATTGAAGGAAAATTAAATGTGTTAATTTGGCCAAAAACAAGTCTCTTTACGGAATCGGTTACATATAAGAAAATTCTACAGATTTATTTTGAATACTAGTAGTAGAATTGATTAATTATAATGAAATAAATAAAATAAAAAAAAAAAAAAAAAAAAAAAAAAAAACAAGCCAAAAATGAAATCATTTTCCTATGAGAATTATGAAAACAAAATTGAACACTTCATTATCTCATATCATCACCGGAAATCTAACTTTCATCGATTGAAACTTACTTCTCGTGGGAATTGAAAGGTTAAACAGTAATTTTATTTTGATAAAAATATTAAATGCGTAAAATCCAGTCTGAAGTTTTTTTTATATTTAGTTCATAGTGCGGTGGTATATGAATTTTCCCGAGAAGTCAAACCTACATGATCATCTTTCCATATCTAAAATTGTACAACAGTTATATTTAGATGGACACTTTAATTCTTTGATAAAGCTATCCTCGAAAACCACAAAAATTTGTATTTCACAAATAAAAATTCTCTCATAGTAATTTCACTCTCAGGTATTTTTTTGAAATCATGTCACTCAATAACCCTTGATTAAGTAAGCGCTTGTATCTGATATATCCCAGTGAACTTGAAATGAAGGGTACTACCGAAACTAGAAAGACAGATTTCTTTATCCTTTTGTTGATATTCTAATTGACACAGATCGACGGAGTCCAACTTTCAAATCGTCAACTTCTCCTTTCTAAAGAGTAGAATACATTCTACCCAATCGTAAATTGTTTCCGTACCATAACTGATACGTTCTTACATGTTTACAATATATGATCTTTATTAGCGAGAATGTGCTCCTCACACAAAACTTCTCCAAAACAGAACAAAGAAGACCGACAAAAATGAACACTGAATTAGTTTTACTGTCAAACTCACAAATTGTTTTCCGATCGCTATGATATGTCTGTGTATAAACCCACAAGCAATTTACAGGATTTTAAAGTCTTCGATCTTTAGATATTACAACAGTCGTCTCATCTGTAATATTTACCTGTTTTGTCCTATTGCAGATTGTGACATTTTGACGTAATTGTGTCAATTGCCATGGGCTTTGATTCGTATACAAAAAGAGATGCATATCCTGTCGATGTATTCGGTCGCACTCTTTTTAATATTCATGCGATTCCATCAGCTTTTGTTCGTTGATTTTATTTTTCAATTTAATCATCTTGTATGAGATATACGCATCGGTAAACTACTGTTGTAAATTTTGTGTTATTCAGCAGTATTTATTTTACTGGTTTCTTCATACTTTCATCTGACGATAATTTAGTGTTATGGCTATATATTTCGTAGTCTATCTTCAGGGAGTTAGACGTGTCGTTTTATCAGAGAATTGTTACTCATATATCCATTTGAACCAATTCGTTCAGTGTATATTGATTTGTTTGCATACATATAATGGCATAACACTGCCTCTTAAACGCACTTGGGAAATTCTTGTATTCTAAGTTTTGGAACTATACTAGAACTTTGATAAAGTATTAATTATATTGTTTGGGAAACATTTTGATTCATTCATCATCAATGCTTTTCAACATCGTACTTAATTTAGCGTTTTAAACTTTTTTGATTCGAGCGTAATTGATGAGTCTTTTGTAGACTGGTATCTATGATGAGTTTATTTGCTACACACATTAATGCATTGTGGATGACTCAAGTCAAATATAACTACCATGTCAAAGCATCGATAGTTTTACGTATTAAATCACCATTGACAACTATTTTCACCACTGGGTCGATGTCATCGCTGGTGGACGTTTCGTCCCCGAGGGTATCACCTCTCCAGTAGGCAGCACTTCGGTGTTGACATGGATATCAATTATATGGTCATTTTTACGAAACTTTTAATTTGTCGATAAACTAATAGATAGATTACTTTATTTGGCACAACTTTTTTGGAAATTTGTGTCCTCAATGCTCTTCAACTGTTTACTTTTTTGGCTTTATAACTATTTTGATGAGAGCGTCACTGATGAGTCTTATGTAGACAATCGCGCGTCTGGCGAATTAAATTATAATCCTGGTACCTTTGATAGCTAAGTAGATTACTTGTAGAACTTTTTACGATGAATCAAAATGTACTGGACCTTATTTGTAGTACTGAAAAATTGTGCCTGGAAATACTCCCCTCTAACTTGTAAAAAAAGAGAAAAATGGTTAAAATATAGGTGTTCGTTATTTTAAAAATAGTTACTAAGTTTTTGTATTGCCATTCATACAAATACTACGCACTTTATTATTAGTCGTGTTTTGTATCAGCATATACAGTTATGAAATAGAACTTTCCCATGAGACACATTCAACTACTTGAATTCCACAATACTGAAATTCAAATTATATCATAATTATCATACAATTATGTGCTGATAAAATGACACTACTTTGTAGACATATGGGAATACTTTATTTACATTTTACGTTTTATTACATTGGGCATGCAGTGCCTGCGAAAGTGATGCGAAGAACATTTTAATCATACATTTCTACGGTTCAAAACCACTAACAAAAAGATAGCAAAAACAAACTTTTGATGGTAAATAAAAATAGATAAAAAAAAAAAAGAAATAAAAAAAAAAAAAGTATTAATAACACTATTCGATGAATAAATTGATATGAATAAATTAAAAGTGAATGAAAAAATGCTGCATTACTAGAAGCACATTTGATGTAATATAGTAAAAAGTGTACATCATAATAACAAACGGATATGAATAATACATCAAATATCTGTTTTGTTGATCTTTATTGTTGATCAAAATAATCTTAGTGTTTGCAGTATCTCCAAAACACCTATAGATTGTGTCCAAAACGCAAACAATGGACAACAATAGACATTCATTATCATGTAAGGACAATAACCGTTTCATCACACAACTTGATAATTTGGCAACTCTGTAGTTTATGTTTTGCTGATCACTTCTGCAGTTTACAGTATCAACCTATCTCCTTTTTTTTAATTTTGTCTGTTTGTTTGCTTTACTCATCGTTGTCGATCTAATAGAATTTTATGCGACTGTCATGCTGGTGAGCGGTTTGGTTGGCTATGGGACCAGGTTTCATATATCTTCTATTTACTACATAAGTAAATTTCTGTACCAAGTAAGTAATATCACAGTTGTGGTCCATTTGTTTGATCTCTTTGAGCGTTTGATTTTGCCATTTGAGTCGGGAATTTTCGCTTTGTATTTGTTTTTTTTTGGAGTTCAGTATTTTTGTGAATTCTATTTTTTACAGTTTCTAAATAATAGGCATAACAGTCGTACAATGATTGGTCAAAATATATTGTAATTTTCGTAGGTTTGGTAAAGCTGATCACTTTTGTACCGTTTATAATGTACAAATTAAATGATGTTAGCTTCCGGAAAAAACTGTTGTTTCATTCGTTTCTGTGCTACATATAATGCTACATTGTAGAAGACCGAAGACAACCATAAAGTACCATCTCAAATTTCGGCATTATATTCTAATGTTGAACCTTAACTTACTATCGGTCTAAAGTTAGGGGACAGAAACAGCAGCCTTTGATGTTTTTATCATTATTGTTTTTATACAAAATGGCTATGACATCTGATTTTTAAAATACTATAGTTGGTTTTGGTGGTATGCCTAATATGCTTTTAAAGTCCGTCAAACAGGCACAACGTGTTCAATGCTGATTTATGCAAAAATCATTTGTTATTGACATCATTAGTATAGCAAGGAGAAATGGCTAACATTGTATTTTATAGTAAAAATGAGATAAAGCATAACATTTTTTGTTATTTTCATGGGTATAAGAGAAGAATTCAATCATTTAAACTGCTAACTGACAAAATTTTCCAATAAAAACAGTTTTTTTGGTACATAAGGGGTCCACCTAACACAAAAATCGGCATGATTTTTGCCGATTTTCGTCATTTTTTACATCAGATTTTACCGAAAACGCAGAAATCCTCACATAAAGGACTATAAATTTAGGAGTCAACTTGATTATACTATTTCTGGATCACTATTCCTTATTTGACAGCTTTAGGGAGCTACCATTTGATTTTTATTTTTCCCTCTGTTCGGTCCTGCCTTTTTTTTTTAGTTTATCCTGACTTTTTTTTACCTAAATTGTCGTCCTGACTTTTTTTTTGCAAGTGTCTCGTCCTGCTTTTTTTTTACTCAAAACTCCTGTCCTGCTTATTTTTTCAAATTTCATCCTAGACCCCCTCCCCCCCCCCATAAAAATCAAATGGTAGCTCCCTTTAAACAATTACCATTGAAGTATTCCACATACTGAATTATAAAAGTTGCCTGTCCATTTTTAAAACAATTTCCGGACATAATTTGTGACATTTATTACACTGAAATACCACATTGTAACTCCGAGTATTGAAAACTTTCAACTATGAAACACAAAGTACACGTTTGACAGAAATTGAATTAATAAATCGTGTAACCGTCATCTGAACCATATTGAAAGCCTAATAGGGCTCAGAAAAAGAACCACTTGACGTGAAGTTCCAGATGTGATCAGACAATGTACATAACTTTTGGGAAACTGTCAAGGAGTAAGAGAACAGCCATAAGGCATAACAGCAGACCCGAAACGTGACATCGACAAGGTTCTTCTTGTCCACATACATGCTGGATATGTTTTGCCAGTTGGAACACGTAAGAATTACTTGTTTATACTGTATATCATCAAGTGCATCAAAATCAAAAATCATTTGTATCAAAATCAAATTACTTACATAATTGTTATTACATAGAAAACATTTCAAGTTATAAAGTTGTTTTTTAAAATTGACAGTATAAAAATTACTTCGCCATTTGAGGCCAGGATTTTGTAAAACCTGTTTAAAGAGACCACTTAAGAGAGAGTAAAAATGTTGGCTCTAAAGACAGGTTGTCTTTAAATATTACAGGTTCTATTTATATGATATGTACTACAGAGGGATTTTATAATACAGGTTTTTGCTTAATACTGATGGTTTCTTAAGAGGTTTGACTGAAATACAGAAAAGTAGTTAAGACTTTCCTGGCTGCTCATTGTCACCTTCTTTTTTCAAGAATATTCATGTGATCATCCTTCCTAATTTTTTTTTAGGAATGGCTATTCGACATAGCAAAGTGGCAAATCAACGCCAACTTTCACCAGGAAAAAAACGATTGCAACAAGATCAGAGAATATAATATTCAGTGATATGAAATTACAACCGATAAAACGTCAAGAAATTTTTCAACAGATATGCATTGAACTGGATGTTTCTGAAGATGACATTGCTGTCATCAGTAATTCAGAAAACAGTTGTGGAATTTATATTGCACAGTTTCTGGATGTACCAGAAGCTTTCTAAAGCATACACCTTTAAACAACCACATCGTCATTGGGAACTGTCACTTCCAATCAAAATGTAAATCTACCAGTGACACATACATAAACCTATATGCACTGAAGGTTTAATGCAATCCAGAGTGTTGGTTCTTGTTTCAACTTGAGTTTGAATGCTGAGGAAACAACAAACACAAACAAACTTGAAAGGATGGGCTCTGAAATCCAGGAAGGCTCCTGCACCTTTTTCATAGACCAAAAGAAATGGCGTGCAGAATTTTCGTACCACAACATATTGTTACTTCTCTCGTTATTCATGACAGATAACCACTAAATATAATAATGGAATAGCTGTTAAATTAGAAAATGAAACTTCAATTATCATACAAGAAGTAATGGCTAACATTTATGTAGACACATAGACCTGTGGTGACTGATCTCAATATTTTGTTTAAAACTTTATCTGTTATTTCTATTCATACTTTTAAAATTAAATTTATCTTTCATCTTTGAGTTTAGTCTGGCATATAAGTCTCCTTGATCAAAGTATTTTGCATATATATACCAATGTATTAATTTTAGCCTAAGCACTGCATTGCCGTCTCATTTTTAGCTCACCTGACCCAAAGGGCCAAGTGAGCTTTTCTCATCACTTTGCGTCCGGCGTCGTTCGTCCGGCGTCGTCGTCGACGTTAACTTTTACAAAAATCTTCTCCTCTGAAACTACTTGGCAAAATTAAACTAAACTAGGCAACAATCATCATTGAGGTATCTAGTTTAAAAAAATGTGTACGGTGACCCGATTAATCAACCAAGATGGCTGCAACGGCGAAAAATAGAACATAGGGGTAAAATGCAGTTTTTGGCTCATAACACAAAAACCAAAGCATTTAGAGCAAATCTGACAGGGGTAAAATAGTTTATCAGGTCAAGATCTATCTGCCCTGAAATGTTCAGATGAATCGGACAACCCGTTGTTTGGTTGATGCCCCTGAATTGGTAATTTTAAGGCAATTTTGCTGTTTTTGGTTATTATCTTGAATATTATTATAGATAGAGATAAACTGTAAGCAGCAATAATGTACAGCAAAGTAAAACCTAAAAATAAGTCACAATGACCAAAATGGTCAATTGACCCCCTAAGGAGTTATTGTCCTTTTTAGTCAATTTTTAACAATTTTCATAAAATTTGTAAGTTTTTACTAACATTTTCCACTGAAACTACTGAGCCAAGTTCACTATAGATAGAGATAATTGTAAGCAGCAAGAATGTTTAGTAAAGTAAGATGTACAAACACATCACCATCGATTTATATGTATACTTTATTATGTTTTGACCTCTTGTACACGTTTGTGTCTGAGGAAATAAATATTTTGTCTTATCTTGCCATCACCAAAACACAATTTTGTCATGAATCCATCTGCTTCCTTTGTTTAATATTCACATAGACCAAGGTGAACGACACAGGCTCTTCAGAGAGTTCTGAAACAATAGCATAACATCACAACATAGAAAAACTTAGTTGAAGTATGAATACTAAACAACAGTAGCACTGCCACTGATACTTATTAAAATTAGCATCTGCCTAAAGTACACTTCATTCAAAAATTACCGTTTTTCAACAAATATGTATTATTTTGTCCTCTAACCTTTACTTTAAATTGAATTGAAGAAAACAAATACCAAGTTATATGTTCAGTTTTGATTCAAAAGAGTTTTTACTTAATTACTCAAAGTAAACCCTGTAAAATAAATTGATTCTCAAAATCCCCAATTTTTAACATAACGAACCTAGTGATGAACCCATTTTGTTTATCTCTTTATTTAAAGAAAATCATTTGTATTATCCATCCCAAAATTCTTTGATTTTAGTGCCTCTCCATTTCTAAATTTTTTGTGCAAAAAAAAAAAAAAAAATATTTTTATGTCACTATACCCCCCCCCCCCCCTTTTTTTAAGGTTTGCATTATTTTTTTTTATTGTCAACCATAGATCAGTCATTTGAACAAACATATTCAACAAACACCATAAATATAACATTTTAGTTGGTTTATATGGTGGATATTGTCTGGTATGATAGCAAACATATAAAAAAATTGACTTACATGAACAGTTTACACCCCTAATATGGCCCAATTTGAATTATCCGCCATTGATTTAAAATATTTTTACCCAGAGATATTTTTTCATTAATGATTAGCTAAATACCTAATCTTTAAGTGTAGTGAGTCATGTTTTGGCTATATTTCTGCAAAAAAAATATTTTAGGGACCAAATTTGGTCGAATTTGACTCTTTTTGCTTAAGATCCACAGTACCTGAAATAGCTATTAGCTCTAGCATTCTATACTGTATATGATTTACTTTAATAAATATATCTTTATAAAGCATATTCTGTTGTTCATTTAATGGTAAACTATTAAAAGCTATCTGACATAATAAATGAGCTGTTCATAATTGAATCTGGTCATTTTGAGGTAAATTTTCCCTTGGTTGCTAAGGAAATTTATGTTCCTTAGCAACCGACGATAAGGACTGGGATTTTAATCTGATTTTTATGAATAATGCAACTAACTTTGATGTTAGAGGTAGTTTTCTATCACATTATTTTTTTATGTGGCCAGCTGTTGGTTGATGCATACAGAGAATTGATGATATTAAGACTTCCTTGAATCCACTTAATTGAAATTCAATATCATAAGTGTTATAAAATAAGACACTGATAAAATGATACCACTGTAAAGCCATATTAGATTAATTATAATTTGCAAAATGTACCTCGTTGTTATTAAATTACTGTGGATATCTATTGTCATTGTAAACATTTTCTGTACACATTTAAAGTGTCTGTTTACCCAGTTCAGTTTTCAATATAATGAGGAAAATCTAGCTACAAGGGATAAACTGCAACTTAGGGGAAAGAACTTAAGGTGTCGATTGACGATTTAACTCACAGTGTTTTTCTACCTTAGGAAGTTTGAACATAGTCTTCTCAGAAAGTTTTTTCTTCTTCTGAAGTTTATCACTAAATAACTTAAAGAGGGGCGAAGGATGCCAGAAGGACAGTCAAACTCATAGATCGAAAATAAACTGACAACGCCATGGCTAAAAATGAAAAAGACAAACAGACAAATAATAGTACACATGACAACATAGACAACTAAAGACTAAGCAACACGAACCCCATCAAAAGCTGGGGTGATTTCAGGTGTTCTGCAAGGGTAAACAGATCCTGCTCCACATGTGGCACCCGTCGTGTTGCTCATGTTATTACAAAACCAGTTAATAGTCTGACTCGGTAGGTCACATTCCTGAAAAGTGAAGGGGATTGTAGTTGCAACGTATGGAACATATCCGATATCATCTGTCAAACGGTTATTCCATAACGGTCAACCAACTCGTGATGGAGTCCGTAACTAACTAATGTTTTGTGAATGCGAGTGATATCATAACAGGCATAACCGACTAAATAAAGTTCCATGAAGTCATCAACTACTTACCCACTTGAAGATCTAGATCCACTACTAATGCAATATATTATTGAATATATAATAGTAATGAAACAAAAGAAAGTGTATGCATCTGGTTTTTGTTATATAAATTGGTATTGAGAAATATGGAAAAAAGGGGGGGGGGGGATTGTCATGTCTTTAAATTTTGAACATGAGGGGTCTTGGAATTATTTTTCTGTTTAAATATGAGACCTTAAAGTCAATAACTTATGAAACCCTCTCTCCCTATTGAAAGGAAAAGACCAGTCCCTTATCGAGTTATATGATGTTTATTGTTTCTCTATTTATACCATAAAATGAACAGACCAATCACGAGTTACAATTGTATCAAGTGCAGCCACGTAGAAAAATGTGTATACTATACATTTACATGATGACGACAATAAAATGATTAAACGACAAAATTTCAAGTCACCGACAATAAAACTGAACGACATTTGAACAGGTAAAAATGATCGTCATGCAGGCACAGTAATGTATTAGCATATACGAAAGATTGTTTTACACATACTACACAATTATATTTTCATTGAATAATTCATAGTGTTTGTTGGACTACGATAGAAATTGATCGGATTTAATGTACTAAACTTAATATAGTTCTTTCGTTTTATGAATATAAATACCTGAACAGGTAAGAAAATTACAAATTTGACTTAACTTTGATTTTTTACAACTTGTCGTATGTAAATACAAAATGGGGACCCTCAGGAATACAAAGGTATTGAAAATAAAGTTATGATAGAGCCATTGATTTTCGCTTTTGAATTGGTTCACATTTTGTAGTTCCCCAAGGACGCTGAACTGGGCCATTTTATAGGTAGTACTGTAGGTTTGGATAATTGTAGAAAGTTATACAGTGACCCTAACATGCTTATGGAACTTTTGTGATAAATCAAGTTATTTTGGTCTATATGGTTTGTTAAATGTAACAGCTTTCGTTTGAGTGAAAACACACATTTTATATTGTTAGCCATGTTGATAGCCTACAGTCAATCCATATCTTTTTTATACGGAAATGTTACATATTTTGATATTTCAGAAATCATTAATAGAAGCAGGTTTGATATTTTTACATAGTTGGAAATAATGTAATTTATCAAATGATTCTGACCAGAAAAGAAATAGAAATAACTTCTGTCTAAACAACGGGAAGTTGCAGAATTAAGGAACGTATCTGCCTCGTGCAAAGCTATGAATCCTTGCCCGGCTTTGGCTGTACTTTTTGCTCCATTTTTGTTTATTATGGCTCTTCATATTTTTAATAAGCTTTGGATTTTCAATCTTTTGTCCTCGAGCATCGATGATGAGACGTTTATTGCGCATCTGTTGCAGAAAAATTGGTACCATTTATATAAAAAAGAAGATGTAGTACAATTGCCAATGAGACAACCCTCCACAAGAGACCAAATAACACAGAAATTAACAACTGTAGGTCACCGTTCGGCCTTCAACAATAAGCAAAGCCCATACCACATTGTGTGTATGTGATTGTTGAAAAATCTCTTTGTGATCTTCTACTACTTGCCTAATAACCTTCTATCTTAAAAATATAATTTAAATTTTGAGATAAACTCTAAAAACTCACTTCCAATTAATTATTTCCATTTTGTCTAACTTTATAGTTTAGATTATATCATGTTTAATATCGTCCCCTAATCAGGATACTAAATTCTGAATGTGAAGTTCTAGTTACAAACTTATCATAGTATAATAGAATAAGAAATTTATTATTCCAATCAAGGGCCCTTGATGGGCAGACAGATGTTATTATCTTCATGCTATAAAAATCATATACATTTAATTCCAGGCAGGATCAGAAGCATAAAATCATTACAATTATCATTGTTAACTTATTACATATTACATATATAGTATATGAGAGCACGGAAGTATTTTATTTCCTGAGGATGTAGTCACTTGAGTTATGTACAACATTGTTTTATTTTCTCTGCAAGTTTTAAGATATAAAAGGTCACTGGTTTTTTGTTTATATATAAATATTTATCTTAAACACTTATTAAGGGTTTATTTAAACTCATGTTAGAATTTATCAAATATTATTTTCATAATATATATAGGAGGATACTTCATACATGTAAGTTGGTAAAACTTTTATCTGTTCATGTTGTATCAATGATCAAATAAAAAAAGATCATAAACTTATCACCAAATGTGTACATGTCATTCGCAACAAGATGGCACTAATTGAGCAGGATACATTTTTTAGACCACCTGAGCCCTGGTTATTGGTGGGATTCCTGTTGCCCTATCATCTTGTTATGTAGAATTTTATAGACCTTTGTATTTCTGTTCGTTTTTCTCATTTTAGACTAGTTTTTTTCTAGCGAAAATTGTCTTGGGTTTTGTTAGACTTTCTACTTCTTATGGCTCTTGATGGTTTCTTCACCAGCTTCTGCCTTTTTCTTTTACTTATATGGCAATCAAACATGGAAGAAAAGAATTATCAACAAACTTGATATAATACATGTATACTTTTTCAATGAGTGAGCAGTTATTCAAACCTAAATTGTTCAAGAAAGGTTGTTCTTTGATGTATTTACTGTGTTGTTTTGTTGGGTTGTTCTTACACGGGCATGCTGTTCTGTAGATGTATTTACTAGGTTCTTTTGTTGGGTTGTTCCTACACGGGTATGGTGACCTGTAGATGCATATATTTACTAGGTTGTTATGTCGGGTTGCTGTTTCATGGGTATATATACATAATACATCCTTTCAATCATAATTATGCAGTAGGCAACACACGCAAATGATACTTCTAAATTATTTAGAATGTGCTTAAAAGTTGAATAATAACAACTACAAACTGGTTCTAATCCGCTGCCCAAACTTGTTATCAACCAGCCATACTTTGAATTGAATTTAAAATATTATATTGTTCAAATAAAAGAAGAACATTTAAACAAAGGGGTTGGACAAAAGTCATACGTTAAAGTGAAAAAGTAATCATATATATCATATATGTCAGAAATAGCATATATGTGCAACATGTGTAAACAGTCAATGAATTTTACAAATTGTCATTGATTTTATATTTATAAGTCATGTGTATTTGTGAATTCAATAAAGGGTAAATGTATGTCCTGTATGTATGTACATATCGTCGTGATTCATATAAAGTTGCATATATATAAACTTACACCATATCGGAGATATTCAAGGTCAAGGTTCAGCATACCTCTTGTTTACTCTCCAGTGAACGGCTGTTGTAAATTATAAGTGGAGACTTGATAATTTTTTATATAAAACTAATAGAACGCATGTCTATATTTTATAGCTCACCATGCACAAAAGCCCAAGAGAGCTTTTCCAATCACGCAATGGCGTCCGTAGTCCGTCGTTGTTATCGTTCGTTAACTGTTTGTCCTCTGAGACTACTGGGCCAAATCTATCCAAGCTTTTTGCAAAATCTTCATGAAGGTATCTGTTTTTTTTGAAATTTGTCCTATGATCTATAAACTGCCCAACAGAATGGCAAAAATAACTATAAATAGAACACAAGGAACCAATGCAAGTTTTGTCTGTTATCTTGGAAACCTCTTCGTATGCAACGAAAATATGACAGGGGCTTAATTGTTGAAAATGATAGAATTTACCTACTGGTTATCTTATCGACTTCTTATAGGAGATATTGCGCTTACGTTGCGACTTTTGTCATTTCGTCATTTTGTATTTTTGCTTTTTATCTTGAAATGTATGAAAATACTTTAAATGGCAAACGTGATCAGAAAGAAAAGATCTACAAAAAGGCAAACATGACCGATAACGTTAGACAACTCATTCAATGATATTTGTTTTCTACAATTCTTTTTGCCTATTATCTCCAAAAGTATAATAGAGAGAAATTTATTCATCAGCAACACAAGGTCTACAATAAGTGAACATGGCAAAAATTGTATGTCCACTTTCAATAAAGTTGTTAGTTGTTGCCTTCAAAAGACCATTTTTACCAATGTTTTGCATTTGTGTCTATTTCCTAATAATTTAATTTTGGATGTAACGCGTCCTCTGATTGGCTGACGTTATTTTGTTATTAGTCCATAGACATAATTTAGTCATGTGACCGTGACGTCATCAACGTTTTTTCATGGTTTTCTACGGTTTAAAATGGAATTTAGAATTAAATAATAAGAAATAACTGTAATATTTTTTCTGTCTATTCGAAATAACATAAAAAAAATGTGGTGCACACTGTTAAATAACCCGCTACGCGCGTTATTCAGTTTGCACCAATTTTTTTTATGTTATTTCTTCAGACAGAAAAAATATTACAGTCATTCCTTAAAAAAAATATATATATAACTTCCATATATCTCAAGAAAGTAAGACGGCGCAGTGCTTGTTTGTTGTAATGAACGATTATTTTGTTTAGGGTGGGTGGGTTGGATAGTGGGTGCGGGGGTATAGATAGCATAACTGTTGGTCGTCTGCTTTGCCGTGCGTTTCATGTTGCTGTACGTTCGTTTATGTTCACGAACAGCGATACTTTTGTGGCCTGTTGTTTCAGGTATCATTTGCTCATCCTGACCATCCTCATACAACCGAGTGGCAGCCGTAGCGGGAAGCGAGTGGTTCGACCTCAAGCCCTGTATTTTATCGTCTTTGTATACTCTTGCGATTGTTGTGGTGAACATATTTATTCCCACGGGCATAGCATATACTATTTTCAAACTTAAGTTTGCCACCACCAGATGTTCTAAAATTTATACACAATGTTAATTACCAGAAAACACAGATCAAGTTGGAATTTTGTTGGCGTCACTTTAACCGTTCTAGAATTATGCCCATTTGCAAATGAAAAAATAAAACTGAATCTTTCATTTCCGTTATCTTACTTTAGTTTGCCTCAACGAAATGATATGAAACGTAAACACAATGCTTAGTACCACAAAGCTCAGATCAAGTAAAATTTGGGTGGCGTCACTTTTACCGTTCCTCATGTATGTCCCTTCGAATTTGATGTGCAAGCGGGGTTATAATCTCTGTCCCATGGACGCATACTCATTCCCTATTTATTAAAAAAAAATGATATGTTCTATTCAATAATGAAATGAACTTGCATGTAATAAAAACCAGCGTTTAGATAAAAAAATCTGTGTACAAAGAAAACACATTTTTATATAGATAACTTAATTAGTAGTGTTATAATGAAAGCTAACGGGGTGTGTGTTACTCCTATACTTAAATGGTTGATAAAAACACACTCGGGAACACCAGACGAAGAGGATATATAGGTTCCAAAGAACCCCCTCCCCCACTACTACACCAAGATTGAGAGATAACACGAGGTGATGGGAGACAGAGGATCTTTTATGAAGTTTTTCCTGTAAAAAAAACCCACTTAAATTCTCACAAAACGCATCATGAAATAAATTAGAAAATTGTATCCTCCGATATCCGCTGTGATTGAACTCTAATTTGCCAAAAAAATTTAATGATTGAAACGGATTGGGGTTTGCGACGGTGCCAAATGTAATTTAATGCACATCTATAATGATTAGAAAAGTAAAAAAAACGTAAATGCACTTTTTACAAATATACGTTTGAGTTACTTCGGAAAACTGCACAGGAACAGACTGTGACCGTGTTTAAAATTATGATTTGTGTATGACGTCATATGTAAATAGAGGCGTACAAGAACCGAATGATTAAAACTGTGTTAGCCTTTGTTTAGCAAAACATTTCTATATAGATGTACTGGTAAAAGTTTATGAACATCCTGTTTTACAGTATTTCACCAGGTAACATTGAACCATTTAATAAATGAATAAATGTGGCTTTTAATCTAAAAATATCTGGAATATTATCTGGCACAACTGTCCGCTGTACATACCACACGAATGGCTACGGACTTTATGTCTAAAAACGTGAGTAAAGATTAAGATACATGTTACAACGTAGTTCTAAAGTTTTAGTTCATTTCTTTTTGCGCTTATCAGTGACTGATCCAGCAATTTTCATAAGTGGGGACCAACTGACTGCCTAAAAAGGGGCCGCTCCTGACAAGTCCTGTAACGCTTCAGTGATTCCCTATCTCAGAGTTTCCTATATAACCAACATAAATTTTACAACAAAAAAATAGCCCCCCCCCCTTTAAATCTGACATATCCATTGTCCAAATAATTATGACATCTTCAAATGTTATGTTAAGTATTTGGTGTCACCGAATTTTTACTTTTTAGAAAAGTTATATATATATATATATATATGAGTAACTATTTTATATAACGCGGACCTGTGTGCGAGCACCCTTTCCGATGTCAACAAAAGTGCACCAACTATGTACGCAATGACCGGTAGGAATGAACTTCTGGAATGTGTCATTTTTCAAGATGCATGATATAGGATCAGGTCGAAAAATTAAGATGAAGAGGTTTGTAACACTGTTATATTCAGGGTAACATTTCATTTTGGATGATTTTTTTCCTGAACAGGATTTTTTTCAAAACCGACACACTTCGATCGTGGAATCAGCAGGGATTAGGGGGTACATCCTTTGATATCTTTATTCAAGTAAAGTCGTCCATTGAAAAAATCTTTCGTTTTATGAAATAACGCCCCTTTCCAGTCAAAAATGTATCCTACATCTGCTAATGCACTTATTTAACTGGAATTTCTGTGTAGAATATTACCTTCAGTTATCCGATTTAATTTACCTGCATATGAAGTGTATTTCTCTCTATCGACCTATCTCATTGTAATAATTTAATCAATCTTCTGGACTTGGCTCTGCACAGCCCAGGTATAATCAAGGTAAATAGCAGTCTCGTAAATTTTCAGTAGAAACACAAATAAGTACACAAAATAAAATCACATATCCATGTTTTACAGCTGTATCAACTACTCGTGTGACAATAGTGTTAGTATACAGTAATTAGGGTTATTTAGTTTACACAGGTGACATGGAAAACGTGACTTTGACATTTCATCTCATTTAACTTGGGTTTTTCAGAATCTGTTGTAATTGAAAATATACACATAATGATATTGTTGATATTAACATAATGAAATATTTTCTACTGGACGTTAAGCACTCGTCTATTAGTCATAGTGTGCTAAAAAAATAGATTTATGGTGAGGGGTTCATCTTCTTTATTTACGTGAGGTAAACGTATGGTTGAGTTGTATGATTACTTATAAAATGCTCTCAATCATTTAAAGAAGTAAAAGAACAAATGGTTTGATTGATTGACTGATGTTTAACGCCACTTTTAACACTGTTGTGCTATATCGTGGCGGTCAGTTTTTATTGGTGGAGGTAGCCAAAGAACTACTGACTATCTGTGGGATAAGAAAAAAAAATGTTATCGTTATGATTTCAATAATGCCGGCATTAAAAACGACGTGAGCGCCTTTTAATAAGCAGCTATGGTCGGATGACAATGGTTTGGAAATAATAGATATGCATACATTTGGGGCCAAAATAAAAGGATAAAATATAGTACAACAAGAAATTCATTGAAATCGAATCAATAATACACTCTAGCTACAATGTACCTCACGCAAGCAACACGCACTGAAAGCATACAGAAGTTTATCACCTATGTGCAGTTGAGTACCACAACAGTGTTAACTGCAGAACGACCTTCAAATGCAAACATTTTTTGACATGATTTTTTCTCAAAATCATTGATGAAGTTTTGGATAATTTCTAATGTATATAGTGTATTCAAGCTCTAATGCATCATATCTTGTTTATAATGCAATTGGGATCATCAAATCGACAATTGATTCTTTTAACCGCAGAACTGTTATTCTTTACTTATTTAGAATAATATTGCTATACTGAAGAAATGTTTTCAATGTTTTGAAGAATATTACTTTAAAATTGATACTGTAGAGCATTTAATAGTTTTAGAGGAATATTACTTCACTATAGATCATATAGTGGATACAACTATAGCCCTCGTCTGTGCCTCAAGGTAATGAGTTGCACCACGGAGGGAAATAAACTTACTATTCCATTTATACCCAGTATAAATTATTGAACCTCGATGAAACTATTTTACCGCAAGCGTCATTAATTTCGCGGAATGTCAAATGCAGCTACGGGATTCGAGGATATTGAAAATACCGCGGGAGTTGCGACGTCGCGTTATATCTATTGTATCTATGGTTGACGCTAGTGCAGGACGTAGCCTTATCATTCAGAGTGTATATACAATATGGTTGTGTTTCTGCTTTCAACTATAACACGACAGTTGATTTAGCCCCGATATTATTGTATGTCCTCTCTTTCGGCATTATAAAACAATTATCGACTGGATAGTCGTGGAACTATCCCTTGAATAAAACTATTGCCCTCAGCTTAACCTCAGTGCAATAGTTGCAACTCGGGGACAGTAGACGTACTTTAATCCACTCATACCCAGTCGATAAGTTTATAATATTGTAAAAATAGCAGAATGTCGCTACACAGAAGACCATTTGGAATGCACAATGTTATATATAGGAAATTGCTACATTTGGTATATCAAGGATGCATTGTTTTTGGGGAAAGACGGCTTCAAGCTGTCAATCCCCTATGGGGTTGACCAGAGTGACATTCCCTCACATCATTCATTTTGTTTTTATAGTGTGGAAAACCCCCCAACAAATCTTACTGAGATTGATGAAAAGAAGACACACAAATGAATAGATTGACTTAAAACACTTTTTTACTCATTTCCCTTCTGTTTCTCGTGAAATTATCGTATCTTGAGCTCTCCTTTACACTATTTACGTTTCTTTTACAATCCGGAAAAATCAGTATGACGAGATATTCTAAATATATCCAACCTACATTGTATTATAGTGACGTCATTATTGGAATGCAACACTACGCAGAAGCAAGGATATCCTTCACTGGTTCTTTAATTCATTCTCAGAGCTCGTGCACTAATTAAAAATTGGTATCTGTTAAATTTAAACATAATTTTGTTTGCTGTAGATGATTCAAACATCAACATGCAATACTTTAATAAATAGGCCAACAGCTTTCAAAGTAAACAAAGTCCGTGGGGATACAAGAGATTGGGGAGAGAAACGATTTTTTTTCATTTTTTTCTGTAAAATTCTGTTTTGAGAATCTTCCTCCATTTCTGGAGCACCTCAATTGATGAGTAATTATCCACTAAAAAAAAAAGTTAATGTATCTGAACACTTAAAATGTGACATTTAGTATATGATTAGTAGTCTTCCATTAAAACTAAATTTGTGTACCAACATCATTGTAATCATGGTAAAAAAAATATTAAATTAAACATGTTGCATTTTGTAGTTTAAACCTATTTATACCCCCGCTTTAAAAAAAAGGGGGGGTATACTGTTTTACCTCTGTCTGTCCGTCAGTCCGTCCATCAGTCCGTCCGTCCATCAGTCCGTCAGTCAGTCCGTCCCATGAAACTTTCGTCACATTTTTCTCAGGAACTACACATCCACCCTTTCTGTAACTTGGTATCAACATTTATATATGTCAGCCATACCGTGTGATGCGTTTTCAGATTCATCACTTGACAACTTCCTGTTTACCGAACACTTGTCTGATTTTACACATGATAGCCAAGTTGAAAATTTTCGTCACATTTTTCTCAGGAACTACAATACAAGGATTTCTGAAATTTGGGTTCAGGATTTATATAAGTCAGCTATACCGTGTGATGCGTTTTCAGATTCATCACTCGACAACTTCCTGTTTACCGAACACTTGTATGATTTTACACATGATAGCCAAGTTGAAAATTTTCGTCACATTTTTCTCAGGAACTACAATACAAGGATTTCTGAAATTTGGTTTCAGGATTTTTATAAGTCAGCTATACTGTGTGATGCGTTTTCAGATTCATCACTCAACAACTTCCTGTTTACCGAACACTTGCATATTTTTACACTATTAATATCCACTTGCGGCGGGGGTATCATCAGTGAGCAGTAGCTCGCAGTTTCACTTGTTATTCATGAACTTTACAAATATTTAAAAAATTAACGATCTGGAAACAAGCTTCTCACAGTTTCTTTAGTTTTCTATGTTGTGTCGTGTGTACTATTGTTTTTCTGTTTGTCTTTTTCATTTTTAGCCATGGCGTTGTCAGTTTGTTTTAGATTTATGAGTTTGACTGTCCCTTTGGTATCTTTCGTCCCTCTTTTACATCAATCATGTTTTTTTTTTTATTAGTACCTATATCCCTGTGATAAGAGTTGTAACTGGGAGTTTAATCAATGGAAATTTTGAACTGAATAGATTTTTCAGTCCTAACTTTCTTGAGAAAAAAATTAAAAATCTTAGAATACTGTCACAAAAAATGGAAAAATCGCCCTACCTTGCAGTTCAGTGGTACACAATTAAGATTTCAAAAATTGTAGTTGTTATTAAATGACAGAATTCAGTTGAATTTTAGATAATTAACTATCAACTTTAATCGAATGTTTAGATTAAGAAATGCAGATCTCTTCCATTAATCCAAATTGAATCCTAAACTAAGGAAAGGAAATTACATTAAACAACAATTGATTTCAATATTGTCAACCTGTTCTTATTTTCATTCTTAACCCCCCCCCCCCCCCCCAAATGATACGGAAACAAGGGCCGTCTTTCTCCTCAGAGCTATTCAGCTCTTTGATTAAGATTTGAAGTTTGTTCATCGACATTTAATTACGTTTACTTTTTCTTTGACAGAAGTAATGAAGAATGAACCTTCTCAAGGAAAAGGTGCACAGAGATGTAAGTTTCATACAATAAATTTTGTGTTTTGGCTCCCTCTTTATATAGATATAGACATAGAAAAATACAGTACAATATAAGTAGATATAAGAAGATGCTATATGAGTGCCAATGAGACACCTTTCCATCCAAGCTACAATTTGTAAAAGTAAAAAAGTCTAGTTGCTGTAACATAAGGAAGGAGAGACAACTCCTTATACAAACATAGAAAAAAGAAGATGTGGTATGATTCCCAATGCACGTTTGGCTTATGGCCAAGTGGTCTACGTATTTGAACAACTGTATAACTAACCTGTCCACACTGAAGTTGTAATTTCGAATCCGTCATATTCTAGGGGCGTTTGATCCGAATCTTTATTGATAAGAGTGTCAGTTTCCTACGGTGTTTTTTTTTTCTCTGGGTACGTCGGCTTTTCCCCACAACATAGAAAACAACAATAAAAACTCACCGCCAAATATTCAATGAAACTGCAATCAACAAATTTATTTAATTTAAATTACATGTGCGTGATTATGTAATCTGTATGCTGTATATGGGATAAAAGGGTAGTATTAAACATAACAATAATATACTTATTGTATCTAATCAAATATTTGGAATATCGAATGGTTTATCTGGCTAAAACATCCAGTGATAAGTGTATAATACATATTCTGGACGAGAACAATAAAGTATTAGGTATTATGTTCTAGGAAGTGAATCGCAAGGGATGAAGAATAGAAAATTAATACTTCAATTGGATATTTCTTTACTTCAATCAATCATTTGGGTTCACAAATAAAAAGATAATTGTATCTTTATATTTTCCTGCTGTATCCACATTATTTTGCTGCAGTTATATACGTTGTTATATACATTGATGACAGATAATTTATATTCAAATTGTGTTTTTATTTATTTTTCAGATGTAACTTTTGTTGTTTTTTTCATTTTAACAGTGATATTTTACGTCAATATCAAGTCTGGTAATAATTTCATACGAGTAGAAAGTCCATCGCCATTCAGAACACAGACATTCAACATAACGATAATAAGCAAAGGCATGGTGATCAATCCGCAGAAAGTAGTACACTCTATATGTCCTACCTTTTCCGGCAGAATTGGAAATAAACTTTTTATTTATGCTTCATCCTATGGTATAGCGAGAAGTAAAGGGATGGAAGTGGTTATCAATACAAACTGTGAACTGCTGAAATATTTTACCTTATACGCAGACGTACGAAAAGACACATCAATATGTGATTCACAAAATATTAAAACATTGAAAGAAGAACACTCAGCCGTGTATGATAAAAGAATACTAGATTTTAATAATACACAAAATGTTAGACTACTTCAATATTTACAATCCTACCTTTATTTTGATCAATATAAGGAGGAACTGAGAGACCAATTTACCTTCAGTGACAAAATGATTAAAAAGGCGACTTTAATTCTAGACAATAAACTTAAAGGATATAATATTTACAGAAATAGTACATATCACAAAAACCACAAGTATAAATATATGAAGGTATATAATGAGACTTCACATAAAAAGATAACATTAATCGGCGTTCATATACGACGTGGTGACTGGACAAAATACCCGGATGCTGGCTATAATGTGCCAACGAAGGAATATTTAAGGAAAGCAGTTGAGTGGTACCAGTCTAGAATGGAAAATTTAGTGTTTGTCGTAGCGTCAAACGGAATGAAATGGGCGAAGGATAACATGCCCAAAAATATAACTACTGTATTTTTAGAGGGAAATTCAGCCTGGTTAGACTTAGCAACTGTTACACTATGTGAACATTTTATTTCATCGTCTGGAACATTTAGCTGGTGGGCAGCATGGTTGACGGGTGGAAATGTAACATTCTTTAAATGGCCGGCAAAAGAAGGAACTCGCTTCCGAACAGCGTATAGTAAAGATTACAAAGATTATTATTATTCACATTGGATTGGTCTGTAATCCAAGAAACGTTGAAGAAATCATGATGAAAGGAATTTAACAAACTACTTTTGAAGATAAATGTCAGACAAGGAGAGGAAATGTCACACTCCATAAATGGCGGGAAAAAAGAAAACACGCTTTCGGAAAGCGGTTTTGCATGGGATTACAAAGAATATTAATATTAACATGGGATCGATCTATGATCCGCGAGACTTGGCATAAGTCAGTTTGTAACAAATTTCGAACTATATTAAAAATAGTTGTTTGTCTAATGCTAATTGCACCAGGAATGGACTGTCCCTGATTGCATTTATATCATAAAAAATATCCAAAAAAAATCTGTATTATTCAGTTGAAAATATTGACAATGTTTTTTTAACAATTGCCTTTTAAATGATGTATTTTTATTGGTTTAAGAAACATCAATTTTATAAATAGTACTTGGCATTTACAGTTCTAAGTTTAACAAAAACGTGTATTCCAGCAGCATATTAAGTTCATTCTGAGAAAACAATTCAAACTTGAAAGCTATAATTGGTGGGTTTTTTTTACAGTTTTTATTAACCGGATTTTTGTGACAAAAATGTCGGTTATTGATTTGGGAATGTACGGCGGGCGGCCGGGCGGGCGGCCGGGCGGGCGGTCGGTCGGGCTGTCGGGCGGGCGGGCGGGCGGCAATCAAATGTTGTCCGTGCATTAACTCATGAACCGTTCAACCAAAGCTTTTAAAATTTTTATATGTTATTACTGACAACTATACGAAGGTCAAGTTCAATAATGGCGATTTTGACTTTTACCGTTCAGGAGTTATGGTTCTTGAAAGATTGAAAAATGGAGTTTCCAGTGGTGTCCGTGCATTTACGCATGAACTGTTCTACCAAAGCTTCCCAAATTTTAATATGTTGATACTAATGACAGAATGGAGGTCAAGTTCAATAATGACGAATTTGACTTTTACCGTTCAGGAGTTATGGTTCTTGAAAGATTGAAAAATGGAGTTTCCAGTCGTGTCCGTGCATTTATGCATGAACTGTTCTACCAAAGCTTCCGAAATTTTAATATGCTGTTACTGATGACAAAATGGAGGTCAAGTTCAATAATGACGATTTTGACTTTTACCGTTCAGGAGTTATGGTTCTTGAAAGATTGAAAAATGGTGTTTCCCGTCGTGTCCGTTCATTTTTTCATGAACCATTCAACCAAAGCTTTTGAAATTTTAATATGATGTTACTGATGAAAAAATAGAGGTCAAGTTCAATAATGACGATTTTGACTTTTACCGTTCAGGAGTTATGGTTCTTGAAAGATCGTAAAATGGCGTTTCCATTCACGTTGTTGCATTTACTCATGAACCATTCAATCTAAGCTTTTCAAATTTTAATATGTTGATACTGATGACAAAATGGAGGTCAAATTTGATATTGACGATTTTCACTTTCACCATTCATCAGAAATGGTTCTTGTGATTTTGCCAGGACACAAATAAATGTTAATAAATCCGGTTTGCTGTCGTTGTGACAGCCTCTTGTTTAATGTTAATTCACTTGCTATGAATTTTTAATTTTCAAAAAAGTCTGACCCTTCTTAAATAAAAAAAGCCTAGTTATGATGTGTATACAAATTCAGAATAAACGTAGACCAAAATGCTATCTGAAAGGTACTAAACCACAAAATAGGCAATGTCATTTTACTGGCTTCTTTTACGTTTCGATGACATACTTTTTTTTAGGGTGATCAGATGTCGTATTTACCTGACTTGGTTATTGTAATTTTGTAAACAAGTGGTTAATTTGTCGAGGTTTAGGTTGTCAAAGGCTACTCTGAGTAATTCTAAGAGTAAACTAAAGTTAACCAATAATTTATGAAATGTAAATACTAGTCTACTATTTAGTATACTTTTATAACTGAAAATGTCGCGGTTGCGTGTAGTAACGAGGGCATTAAGACCCAAGATTACAAATAGTGTGCTTTTTGAAATTTTCTTTTAAAGTTAGAGGTTATCGTTTTTTTAATCTGCACGAAGATGTGGTATGATGGCCTATTAGACAACTCTTCACAAGAGACCAAATGACACTTAAATTAACAACTATAAGTCACCGGCCCCAAAATGACAAATGTAAAACAATTCAAATGAAAAAATTAACGGCTTAATTTGTGTACAAAAAATGAACAAATATGTAACACATCAACAAACGACAACCGTCACTGAACTACTGGCTCCTGACTTGGGACAGGCACATGCATACAGGTTATGGCGTGGATAAACATGTTAGAGGTGTTCCAACCCTCCCCCGGGCTAAACTGGGACAGTGGTATAACAGTGCAACATAAGGTCATTTTGAGAAAAAAATCAAACTTGAAAACTATAATTTGTGCTTTGATAGCTGTTTTACATATTTTTTAAATGTCAATTCACTTACTATGAATTTTCAATTTTCAAAAAAGTCTGCAACTTCTTAAATAAAATAGCCAAGCTACGATAAGTATTTGATTGTCAAATAAATGTACAATAAAAGGCTATTACAAAAGTACCAAACACAAAAGGCAAAGATGGCTTCTTTTACATTTTGACGAAATGATTTGAACAATTCTCATTGAAAACATGGCTGGACGTCATCTAAACCTGACTTGGTTCTTGTACTTTTAAAATTGTATACAAGTGTTTGATTCCACAAAGTTTACGTTGTCAAAGCTACTCTGGGTAGTTCTAAGTGCATTTTACTTTTCATCATCAATTTATGAATCTGAATTCAAGTATACTTTTCATATCTGAAGATGTTGGACATCACTAATAGCAAGGTAGATTCTTGTAGTAGCGAGTACATTAGACCCGGCTTTACAAATTATATGCTTTTTGAAATGTTCTTATTCAATTTAGCAGCTATCGTGTTTTAAGCTGCACTGAGCGTTTTTTTAAATGCAGGTTTAAGTTATAGTCTAGGTAGCGATAAGATCGTATTCTATGCATGTAAATCCAGTCAAAAATAACACGCTGTCAGTGTGTATCTGTTATAAGTTGTTAGTTGTTGTTTATATATTTGTTTCGTATGTCTGGTTATTTGATCAACTTATTTATAAAAAGTACCGTAAAATAAGTTCATTATCATTTTCATATGGTAAAAATATATTTTACTCCACTGGCACATAGATAACATTGTCTAATTTGTCTAACTTAACATAAAGAAGTAAAAATAATTTCAAATTTATAGAGAAAACTTGTATTTATAAAACTTGTTTAAAACTTAATCAAATTATGCGAAATTAACACAAGTGTACACGAATGGTGATAGTAGAAATGCATTTGTCATTTTAATCGTATTTCCAAAGGGAATAACTGTACTATGACTTGAGCGAGTCCCTTCATGAGCAGTCAGTGGCCCACTTATGAATATTTCTGGAAAGGCCACTGTCACGAACCGACCGTTCAACCAAAGCTTTTTGAATTTTAATATGTTGTTACTAATTACAAAATGGAGGTTAAATTCAATATTGATGATTGTTACTTTTATGGTTCCTTGTGGTACTGAAAAATGCTAGGACACAAAAATGTTAAAAAAATCCGGTTTGCTGTCACCCTGACAGCCTCATTGTTAATGAGATATTCACATTAATTGCATATTCTTGGCATACACTACAGGCACGGGGACACATTCTACTGAATCCACACAGCACGAGTAACAAACCCTGCAGTAAATATAAAAAAGAAGATGTGGTATGATTGTCAATGAGACAACTGTCCACAAGAGACCATTAATAATCATGATAATAGAATAAGTAGACAGCTCTCTCACAAGCAAAAAACCCCTAACTGTAAAAATAGAAGGGAATACACTACAGGCACGGGGACACATTTTACTGAATCCACACATCACGAGTAACAAACCCGACAGTAAATATAAAAAAGAATATGCTAACATATTTCCCATTTAAGTTTTTTGACCCCAGAAAATTCCTATCATAGTTCCGACAACTTCATGCTACATTCAACTTAAGTTAGATTTCTATGAATTAAAAAAAACATGTTCTAAACAAGAATTTTATTAAAGTAATCACAATCGAATACGCATTGTTTAATAGTATTTTATTATGTCTTGGTTTTGAGTAAGATATTGTGATACGATTTAATAAAATACTTTAATGGTTAAACCTTTGCAGCTCCTTCTCGTCTCTGCAATTATATTTTACATTTGATAAGACATTCCTTTTACTGAACTGCATTTGATAAGGCACCATAACAGTGCTGTATAAGCATTACTTTAAATAAACATGAATGCTTTGCATGTATGTCTATTTTTTGTGTGTGAAAAAGAAATAAACCTTTACTTCAGAGTTGGTTTGACAAAGCTTTTGGATACCTGTTAATTATCAGATAATACAATGACTAAAAGTATCAATAACAAGTAGCTTTTGTTGTTGCGAGTCTATGGTAATACTGCTAAAAAAGTAAAAGTCCTTATTTAAATTTATTAACAGTCTCAGAAATATTTTGAATCAAAATGTGTTGTATAGTTCACAAAGTGAAAGAATAGACGAATATGGTCCAGTAATAATTTGATTGGATTATCGAATTTTGATTAAGAAGTTGCAGAATTATGACTGTGGTTGAAAAATAACATGTATCATAATGGTTGGTATAATATTACTTCGCTTGGGTTGTTTACGAGTTTGACTACCCACGAGGGTCTCGCACGATGCAGTAGAATGGTTTTATCAGGAAATATATTTGTATACGTTTTTTTGCATTTATTTTATTTGAAATATTATATTTATATATCTTTTAACATAATTTGGTCTGAATAAAAGTTTGTTAACTCTATAATGATTTCCAGAAGAAATCTTAGATACAAGATTTTGTTTGCTATTTTTATAGAATATATAAAAGAGGCAACAGCACTTTACTCTTATTACAATGATAAAAACATCGATGAAAAGAAAACATTATAAATATGGATACATTCATTCTAAATAAACTCTTCATAGATGCAAAGATGAAAATTGTGTTTGCCAGGCGCCGCTTTATTCTACAAAAAACTTATCAGTGACACTCGAATAATTTTTTTTTAGAAAAGACCAAGATAAAGTACGAAGTTAAAGAACATTGATGACCAACAATTTCAAAAGGTTTTGCGAATCCCAGCTTTTGTTATCTATTATTGAAAAAAACACCATTCGTAGGGCTTAAAGTAGCATAGGGGTATATCGCAATCTTGGATCTAAAAAAATAAAAAACGATACTTGCAGATTTTTATTATTCATTGAAAGAAGCATGTTTTTAAACAGATTTATTTTTTTAAATTGTTTCGAAACCAAGATCTTCAAGTGCATAACGTTTGTTTCCATTATTCATTGAGATATATTTTTTTTTATTACCTTGATATTTACCGAAAAATGTTCCCACGCATTCTTTGGTAATGTTTCCTAATGTCTCGGTTTTGGATGAGATAGTGATAGGATTTAATGAAATTCTTTTCTGGTTTAACCTTTGAACCTCCTCCATGTCTCTACTGTTTTATTTAATTTTGGAATTCCTAACACTAAATTTAATTTGATTAGGAACACTAACAAGCATTACTTTAAATGATTATAAACCTATCTTTTATAGGTTTTGTTAAAAAGAAGACGAAAAGAAACCTTAATTTAGAGTTGGTTTAACAAACCTTTTGTATTCCTGTGAATAATCAGACAAAATACAGATTAAAAACGATGAACCAATTGCTTTTTTGTTGCGAGTATATGGTGATATTGCTGAAAACGTAACATTCCTTGTTTACATTTGTTAACAGTCTCGGAACCATTTGGGACATTTGGGACATTTGGAACCAGAATGTAATGTATAGTTCCAAGATGAAAGAATAGACGAATCTTTTTCAGTAATTATTTGCTTGGATTATCTATCTTTAATAAAGCAGTTGCAGAAGTAGGATTTTAGTGAAAAATAACATATATGGTTTGGAGTATAAAGAGCTTAACTATCCTTGAAAGTCTCACTCAATCTATAACAAAGTATACGTAGAATAGTGTGATATATCGGAGAGGCAATTTGCCTACTTTACTAGTCATTACCTTTACTATGTCTGTGTCTTAATATTGAACATGTCTATATATTCTATAACTTTCTCAGTTGGTCTGATTAAAATATTGTTTACACTTTAATGTTTTTAGAATCATTTATTTTTTATCTTAAGAGCTGTTGATAATAAACTAATGATGAAGCATCATTGTTATCTTATAAAAATGCAAAACACGGCAATGGAAGGATGTCAAACCTGTATCTTTAATATTTTCCTCTTTTGTAAACCAAGAGAAGACCAACATATTGGGAAACAATTGACAAACACACAATTGTGAGACGTTTTTGATACTCCCATACAACATTAAATGTAATACGTTTTTAAAAGCAAATCACTAGTGTTACGACTTATATATCGTCATTATTGTAATGATGGATAAAAAAAACTACTAAAAAAAAAATATCGTCATTATTGTAATGATGGATAAAAAAAACTACTAAAAAAAAAAACAACGTCCCCCAAAAAAATTGTATATTTAAAGAATGAAAATATGTTGTTGCAATACAAATATTCTTATGTGTATTTCATGCTTTGAGAGTCGACAAATCTACTACATTTCTTTTTGTTTACAATAGAGAAGCAAAACAATCTAAATGAAAGACTTCTTGTACATAACAAAAGTTGTGAAAATACATACTCCCATGCTTAAGTTTTAAGCTTGGCAATATGTAAGTATTCAACGACAAATACCTGATATCCGTAGATATAGAATTTTGTCATTTGGTCCTATAAGAAAAATAAGTAGATGGCTACTTCTGTTTTTTTTTTGTCTAACAAGCTCTTAAATTTAAAAAAAAAACATTATTTTTCCAATTATTTGATCTCGAGCTTTATCGAAGAGATATTTAATGTCAAATTGTGCATCTGGTGCAGTAGAATTAGTACCGTTGATGTTATTTGACTTGATAAAATAGGTTAACAGAATTTAATTGTATGTCAAATATAATGAGAAACTTTAACGTATATATAAAAAAAGCACAACAGTAAATAAAAAAAATATCAAGATTAAAAATCAAAATGCCAATATACGAACGTATTTAAGATGCAATAAGTTAGATGTAGTTGAACAAATTAATTATCTTAATTTAATTTAACCCAAGTCCCATTTTCAAAAAGCCTACAATTTACAATTATAAAGTGACCCGAAAGAATGGAATCGAAAGATATAATGGAGTAGTGGTAGTCCAACTTAAAGACAACGAACAGAAAAAGGACATTTTCAAGAACAAACGTAACTTAAAGAATAACCCAGCTTATAAAAAAGTATATATTGACAATGATCTACCAGTAGAAACAAGAATGTTCCAGGGCAACGTCAGGACTTTACTCAAAGAAATCGGAAAAGAAAATGAGTTGGTCTTTGTCGGAAACAGACTCGTTCAAAAACGCCAATAGGACAGATTGCGGTGTGGAGTATGGAACTGTCGCAGATGGTCGATAAAAGATAATGACGTCACAACGCTCGATTTCGGAAACTTGTGCTTCAAAACACAGACTGCGATATTTTACTGTCTGTGAAACTTTCCTTAAAGGATCACATAAACCAATCATCGACGGCTATACATGGATTGGAAATAATCGTGAAAATTTGCACATAAATGCTCAACGTGGGTCAGGTGGTGTTGGTGCCTTTTTTAAAACTTGCGAAGTACTGCATATCTAGGTGAAATAACTTAAAGGGTAAACATTATGAAATCGATTTCCACAACTTGAGGTAATTTATGATAAAATGACATCACTAAAAGAACAGAACCAGAATCAACCAACAACATATAAAACAAGTTGCTTTCTTTAAAAAAGAAAAGCAATACATGAACCTAAGACCGCTGACTGCCGGGTTACCAAAAGATTGTTGCTGAATTTGTGTTTGCTTTTGAATTGAAATGATTGACTGTGAATATAAGAAGCCAGTTGAAAGTATATATTTACAGCTTCTATTTGAAAAGTTATTTTAAAGCTCGACTATTTTATTTATTACTTGGGAATGTACATAATTTTTCCGATTATAACCCTTTGGCAAATACTAATTTCTACTAACCAGATGACTTATGCAAATTGCACAAACCTACTCAGTTTGCTTTATAATGTGAAATTCTGGATGCATTTATTTTATCTATCATTTCTTTATATTTTGTTTCCTACATGAATGCCTTTATATTCTCAACTCGTATTTGAAGCTGTCTTTACTCATGGTAGATGTTGTATGCAGTTAAACCTGTGTTATACAATTGATTGGGACCTCTTATGAAGAGACTTATTTTGGTCTCATAAAACATCTCAAATTTTAAGGATTTCCTGATTTTACTTAAATCAATTCAAACCTTCTACAGGGAAACTTAGTTTTGCCGAAGAATTTCTTAATTCAGAAGTTTATGAATACCTGTACACACTTTCAAAATAACCAATTGATATAAAATAATATGTAGATATAAAAAGATACCAGAATTAAAATAATGTACGCCAGACACGAGTTCAGTAGATACAAAAAAAGCATCAGTGACGCTCAAATGAAAAAAGTTAAAAGGCTAAATACATTACAAAGTTAAGGAATCTATTCCTTGGGTAGACAATCCTTAGCTTTTCGAAAAGGTCAAAGTTTAAAATAGGACAGTGACTCAAAAAAGAAACAAAAGAGAAACAACTCGAGGTCAGAATACCGTTAGAAATGATGACCGTGCTTGAAAGTCACATGTGAAGCTCTTCCTGTCGTGTCCTGAATTTAGATAACAAAAACGAAAATAAGCTTTCACGAGTGAATTTAATAGTATTGCATGCAAATAGTATCTTAGCGCACGAAATAGTAAATAGAAAGCATCTCACTGATACTAAGGAAAAGAATACGCATTTGCATCATCACATATCTTAATCTTATAGTTGAATTCGAATGTCAAACGGCCTTCATTAAATGTTTTGACTCCTGATTCATTGACATTTTATCCGGAATTTTTGAGAACGCAAACCGATAGTGTGCTTTTGAAATGTGATCTATAATGTGAATGAATCAAGAGGTGTAGGATAGTTGGTCAACACAATGAATACAATTTTCAAAACCGTACCATATAGTACAAATATGTAGATGCTATATGGTTAAACTATTAAAACAAACAAACAAAAATTGAATTTAAATTTTATAAAAAAAAAAAACTAACGTTCCTGTTAGTATTTTTTTTTCAAATTCTTTTGAATATATATAATATCAATAAACACGAACGTCAAGTATTTACGGATGGACAGTTTATTTATCGAATGAATCTACTTTTAAATTCTAACATTCCACTATGTGAATATATTACTATACAAAATATAAGCAAAGACTTCTAAATCCATACTAAAACGGTATAAAATAATCAACATTATGGTTGTAATTAAATTTTGTTGTGATTATTGTAAATTATTTTTACGGTTGTTGTGAGTTGCAAAGATTTAAAATCATGTTTATGAATTGAAAACACACAACTACTTTTATTCACGATTGTTTAAAATCTAAATATTTACTAAATTTATCTTACTTTCCGTTTTATGGATATATTACAATGCAAACAAATAAATAATAATTACTCATAAAACCTATATAAATACTAAAATGGTACGAAATAATTAACGTAGAAATATAATGATAATTGTTTATAAACATTTTGTTTTGTAGGATGCAAGAATTTATTTAGATTTAATTTTTATGTTTTCTTTACAAATAAATATTTAAAAATACCAAAGCAGGGTATCTTGTAATATAAAATACTTATTTCTAAATTGCAACTCTGAAAATATTCTGATTTCAATCATTGTTAGATTCTTCAGAAACATAAATACAGTATATATTTTGTATATATTTTCTTTGATTCCGATTGAATTAAATACTTTTGATAAGAATATTATCTTTCTGTTTTCCGATCTAATATTAATATTTTAACCAGAATTTTCTCTCCCGTAATTAGGTCTTTCCACTTTTCTGTGGAAAGCCTATTGTATTTGTTCTGATTATTATTATTAGGTCTTTCCACCTTTCTGTGGAAAGACCTATTGTATTTCTTCTGATTATTAGGTCTTTCCACTTTTCTGTGGAAAGCCTATTGTATTTGTTCTGATTATTATTATTATTATTATTATTATTTTTTTTTTTCTTCCGCCAAATTTTGTTCTTGCGATAAATGTTTGTTTCGCAATATGTCGCTTAGATTTTTTTCATATTGTATCGTATAGGTTATGCGCTTTTAAATTTCACCCTGCTAAGCCGAACCATTTTCTTTGTAAGAGTTATCTCCCTATTCACTGTTTGTCATGTGTGTGCATCTCCTTCGTAACAAAATAAGAAAGCGACAAAATTCTTTTTACAAATTGTTCGTTACATCCTCAGGAATTTTTGGCTAATTTGGATCGAAGCGATTCGATGAAATTTTATAGGAGTTATGTACCTTTACGGAATAAATTTGTCGGTATGTTTTTTTAACTCATAAACCGTTAACCGTATAACCCTGGAATGTTTTTATTTGAGTCCCCTGGGTCCTAACTTAGAAAAAATAGGTCAAGGTCAAAGGTCAAGGTCATATTTTAGATTTTCATATGTCTTTGATTTCCCTATAATTCTTGAATGGTTATAGATACAGAAAATTTAAGCAGTGAAAAATGTTCAGTACTTCAAGGGGCAACTTTGTTACATTATGACTGTATTGGATTTACCATTATGTAAGGGACATAACCCCCATTGATGGTTTATAAAAAGCCATTATTAGGCAAAACACTTAAACAAAAGGTCCTTGACCCATAGGGTCTTTTGCAATGACATTGTGAAGCAATGACCGTGACAAAGGTCACAAGGTCAAAGGTCAAGGTCATGTACATATGTGATTTGGGGCACGACTTGAAGAATTTTATGTGTGTTTGCCAACCAACCAACCAATCATGATCAATCAATAATGATCAATCAACAAATCATGATCATGATCAATCAACCAATCATGATCATGATTAATCAATCAATCAATCATGTTTCCGTCTCATGTGTTTAATATAGGGTTCAAGATCTCCTTTGTTTCTTTTTCGCTGTTTCAATTGACCCTTTCCAACGTGTTTAACCAACCAACCAACCAACCAACCAACCAACCAACCAACCAACCAATCAATCAATCAATCAATCAATCAATCAATCAATCAATCATGATCAATCAATCAATCATGATCAATCAATCATGTTTCCGTCTCGTCTCGTGTGTTTAATATAGGGTCCAAGATCTTCTTTGTTTCTTTTTCGCTGTTTCAATTGGCCCTATCCAACGTGTTTAACCAACCAACCAACCAACCAACCAACCAACCAACCAACCAATCAATCAATCAATCAATCAATCAATCAATCAATCATGATCAATCAATCAAGTTTCCGTCTCGTCTCGTGTGTTTAATATAGGGTCCAAGATCTTTTTTGTTTCTTTTTCGCTGTTTCAATTGGCCCTATCCAACGTGTTTAACCAACCAACCAACCAAACCAACCAACCAACCAACCAACCAATCAATCAATCATGTTTCCGTCTCGTGTGTTTAATATAGGGTCCAAGATCTTTTTTGTTTCTTTTTCGCTGTTTGAATTGGCCCTATCCAACGTGTTTTACCAACTAACCAACTAATCAATAAATCAATCAATCAATCATGATCATGATCATGATCAATCAATCATGATCATGATCAATCAATCATGTTTCATGATCAATCAATCATGTTTCATGAAAAATTGAAATTTAATATTGTTCTTGCGTCACTTCTGAAAAAAAATCCACATTTACTCTGAAACTACAAATACAATCGACCTCAAAATTTGCAGTCAGCAGGGCATACATGTACTAAAAGTTTGTAAAAAAATTTGGTGCAGATATCTCTCAAAGCTTTTCCTAGAGAAAAAAAATTGCAATGCCGTAAAAATTGCTTGCTAGGTCCGTAAATTTCAGTAAAAGCCTACAATAAAATGTCCGCTCCGAGATTGAAATACTAATCTGTGTTACAAACAGGTGCTGAAAAATGTACATTATCAGAAAATAATCAATAAATGTGTTTTAAAGTTACACCGGATCAAATAAATCCAAATCATGCACTGTTTGTGAACTGCCATCAAAATGTCAATTTCCTACAATGACAAAAGAAATTACATTGTGTGCATTCCGTCTCTATACATGTTGTCTGTTCAAAGTCCCCACCTAAAAAGGAATAAAAAGACTATCTTTTCGTTATTATAAACCCGTGTCACGTGATGTGGCGCGCGCGCTGTACCTAAAATAAAAGAAAAACTTTCCAAACTAAACATGAAACTTCTCCGGTAACAATAATATAGACCCCATACAGAAACAAACAAACAAACAAACAAACAAACAAACAAACACCCCCACTCCCAATTCAATTAATTTTAAAGGGGGAAAGACCCCCTACAATTGCTTTTTTAAAGCAATTGATTTATATTTATTATTTTTTTTTTTTTTTTTTTTTTCTTCCGCCTAATTTTGATATTGCGACAAATGTTTGTTTCGCAATATGTCGCTTAGATATTTCTCATATTGTATCGTACAGTTTATGCGCTTTTACATTTCACCCTGCTAAGCCGAACACTTTTCTTTGTAAGAGTTATCTCCCTATTCACTGTTTATCATCAGAGTGCATCTCCTTCGTAACAAAAAAAGATAGCGACAAAATTCTTTTTACAAATTGTTCGTTACATCCTAAGGAAAATTTGGCTTATTTGGATCGAAGCGATTCGATGAAATTTTATAGGAGTTATCTACCTTTACAAAATTATTTTCTCAATATGTGTTATTAACTAATAAACCGTCAACCATATAACCCTGGAATGTATTTATTTGAGATCCCTAGGCCCTTTATTAGAAAATGGGGTCAAGGTCAAAGGTCAAGGTCAAGTTCTAAATTCGGAATTTTCCATGTTTTTGCATTTTCTCCAACCCTTGAAAAGGTATATATTAAAGAACAAGTGCAAAATGATTGCTATATAGTTATGAAGATATTTTACATTTGGTCTGATACAATTAAATAGCATCTAATAGGAGTTAGTGCCCCTGAAATGTCTTGATATGAGGTTATTTGATTATAACTTCAACTAAGTCCATTTTAATGGCATTTGACCTTGTGCAAAAGTTTGGATGACAAATGACCTTGAAAAATGACTATTGGAAGTGACCTTGAGAAAACCGGAAGTAGCCTTCTTTGCAATTTTTTCGTATAAAAGTACTCAAAATCCATATATTTTGTCATATAGATACATAAACTGATTACTGAAGACTAAAAATGACTTCCAACAAACCGGAAGTGACCATGTATCTCCCATTCTAAATACAAAAGTATATAGAAACTATATATTTTTGGAATCAGTGTGACAGAAGCTGTCATATTAGACCGGAAGTGACATTCATTTCACCGGAAGTAGCATATTATCTCCTTTATATCACTTAAAAATATGATTAAACCATTATTTATCGTATCAGTATGAACAACTATCTTCTTATCAAAATTTCTTTGATATGGAAAGACCTTCAATTGTTCTCTGAACAATTGGTTTTTAATTATTATTATTTTTTTTTTTTTTTTCTTCCGCCAAATTTTGTTCTTGCGATAAATGTTTGTTTCGCAATATGTCGCTTAGATTTTTTTCATATTGTATCGTATAGGTTATGCGCTTTTAAATTTCACCCTGCTAAGCCGAACCATTTTCTTTGTAAGAGTTATCTCCCTATTCACTGTTTGTCATGTGTGTGCATCTCCTTCGTAACAAAATAAGAAAGCGACAAAATTCTTTTTACAAATTGTTCGTTACATCCTCAGGAATTTTTGGCTAATTTGGATCGAAGCGATTCGATGAAATTTTATAGGAGTTATGTACCTTTACGGAATAAATTTGTCGGTATGTTTTTTTAACTCATAAACCGTTAACCGTATAACCCTGGAATGTTTTTATTTGAGTCCCCTGGGTCCTAACTTAGAAAATTAGGTCAAGGTCAAAGGTCAAGGTCATATTTTAGATTTTCATATGTCTTTGATTTCCCTATAATTCTTGAATGGTTATAGATACAGAAAATTTAAGCAGTGAAAAATGTTCAGTACTTCAAGGGGCAACTTTGTTACATTATGACTGTATTGGTTTTACCATTATGTAAGGGACATAACCCCCATTGATGGTTTATAAAAAGCCATTATTAGGCAAAACACTTAAACAAAAGGTCCTTGACCCATAGGGTCTTTTGCAATGACATTGTGAAGCAATGACCTTGACAAAGGTCACAAGGTCAAAGGTCAAGGTCATGTACATATGTGATTTGGGGCACGACTTGAAGATTTTTATGTGTGTTTGCCAACCAACCAACCAACCAACCAATCATGATCAATCAATAATGATCAATCAACAAATCATGATCATGATCAATCAACCAATCATGATCATGATTAATCAATCAATCAATCATGTTTCCGTCTCATGTGTTTAATATAGGGTTCAAGATCTCCTTTGTTTCTTTTTCGCTGTTTCAATTGACCCTTTCCAACGTGTTTAACCAACCAACCAACCAACCAACCAACCAATCAATCAATCAATCAATCAATCAATCAATCAATCAATCATGATCAATCAATCATGATCAATCAATCATGTTTCCGTCTCGTCTCGTGTGTTTAATATAGGGTCCAAGATCTTCTTTGTTTCTTTTTCGCTGTTTCAATTGGCCCTATTCAACGTGTTTAACCAACCAACCAACCAACCAACCAACCAACCAACCAACCAACCAACCAACCAACCAACCAATCAATCAATCAATCAATCAATCAATCATGATCAATCAATCAAGTTTCCGTCTCGTCTCGTGTGTTTAATATAGGGTCCAAGATCTTCTTTGTTTCTTTTTCGCTGTTTCAATTGGCCCTATCCAACGTGTTTAACCAACCAACCAACCAACCAACCAACCAACCAACCAACCAACCAACCAACCAACCAACCAACCAACCAACCAACCAATCAATCAATCATGTTTCCGTCTCGTGTGTTTAATATAGGGTCCAAGATCTTTTTTGTTTCTTTTTCGCTGTTTGAATTGGCCCAATCCAACGTGTTTTACCAACCAACCAACTAATCAATAAATCAATCAATCAATCATGATCAATCAATCATGATCATGATCAATCAATCATGTTTCATGATCAATCAATCATGTTTCATGAAAAATTGAAATTTAATATTGTTCTTGCGTCACTTCTGAAAAAAAAAATCCACATGTACTCTGAAACTACAAATACAATCGACCTCAAAATTTGCAGTCAGCAGGGCATACATGTACTAAAAGTTTGTAAAAAAATTTGGTGCAGATATCTCTCAAAGCTTTTCCTAGAGAAAAAAAATTGCAATGCCGTAAAAATTGCTTGCTAGGTCCGTAAATTTCAGTAAAAGCCTACAATAAAATGTCCGCTCCGAGATTGAAATACTAATCTGTGTTACAAACAGGTGCTGAAAAATGTACATTATCAGAAAATAATCAATAAATGTGTTTTAAAGTTACACCGGATCAAATAAATCCAAATCATGCACTGTTTGTGAACTGTCATCAAAATGTCAATTTCCTACAATGACAAAAGAAATTACATTGTGTGCATTCCGTCTCTATACATGTTGTCTGTTCAAAGTCCCCACCTAAAAAGGAATAAAAAGACTATCTTTTCGTTATTATAAACCCGTGTCACGTGATGTGGCGCGCGCGCTGTACCTAAAATAAAAGAAAAACTTTCCAAACTAAACATGAAACTTCTCCGGTAACAATAATATAGACCCCATACAGAAACAAACAAACAAACAAACAAACAAACAAACAAACACCCCCACTCCCAATTCAATTAATTTTAAAGGGGGAAAGACCCCCTACAATTGCTTTTTTAAAGCAATTGATTTATATTTATTATTTTTTTTTTTTTTTTTTTTTTCTTCCGCCTAATTTTGATATTGCGACAAATGTTTGTTTCGCAATATGTCGCTTAGATATTTCTCATATTGTATCGTACAGTTTATGCGCTTTTACATTTCACCCTGCTAAGCCGAACACTTTTCTTTGTAAGAGTTATCTCCCTATTCACTGTTTATCATCAGAGTGCATCTCCTTCGTAACAAAAAAAGATAGCGACAAAATTCTTTTTACAAATTGTTCGTTACATCCTAAGGAAAATTTGGCTTATTTGGATCGAAGCGATTCGATGAAATTTTATAGGAGTTATCTACCTTTACAAAATTATTTTCTCAATATGTGTTATTAACTAATAAACCGTCAACCATATAACCCTGGAATGTATTTATTTGAGATCCCTAGGCCCTTTATTAGAAAATGGGGTCAAGGTCAAAGGTCAAGGTCAAGTTCTAAATTCGGAATTTTCCATGTTTTTGCATTTTCTCCAACCCTTGAAAAGGTATATATTAAAGAACAAGTGCAAAATGATTGCTATATAGTTATGAAGATATTTTACATTTGGTCTGATACAATTAAATAGCATCTAATAGGAGTTAGTGCCCCTGAAATGTCTTGATATGAGGTTATTTGATTATAACTTCAACTAAGTCCATTTTAATGGCATTTGACCTTGTGCAAAAGTTTGGATGACAAATGACCTTGAAAAATGACTATTGGAAGTGACCTTGAGAAAACCGGAAGTAGCCTTCTTTGCAATTTTTTCGTATAAAAGTACTCAAAATCCATATATTTTGTCATATAGATACATAAACTGATTACTGAAGACTAAAAATGACTTCCAACAAACCGGAAGTGACCATGTATCTCCCATTCTAAATACAAAAGTATATAGAAACTATATATTTTTGGAATCAGTGTGACAGAAGCTGTCATATTAGACCGGAAGTGACATTCATTTCACCGGAAGTAGCATATTATCTCCTTTATATCACTTAAAAATATGATTAAACCATTATTTATCGTATCAGTATGAACAACTATCTTCTTATCAAAATTTCTTTGATATGGAAAGACCTTCAATTGTTCTCTGAACAATTGGTTTTTAATTATTATTATTTTTTTTTTTTTTTTCTTCCGCCAAATTTTGTTCTTGCGATAAATGTTTGTTTCGCAATATGTCGCTTAGATTTTTTTCATATTGTATCGTATAGGTTATGCGCTTTTAAATTTCACCCTGCTAAGCCGAACCATTTTCTTTGTAAGAGTTATCTCCCTATTCACTGTTTGTCATGTGTGTGCATCTCCTTCGTAACAAAATAAGAAAGCGACAAAATTCTTTTTACAAATTGTTCGTTACATCCTCAGGAATTTTTGGCTAATTTGGATCGAAGCGATTCGATGAAATTTTATAGGAGTTATGTACCTTTACGGAATAAATTTGTCGGTATGTTTTTTTAACTCATAAACCGTTAACCGTATAACCCTGGAATGTTTTTATTTGAGTCCCCTGGGTCCTAACTTAGAAAATTAGGTCAAGGTCAAAGGTCAAGGTCATATTTTAGATTTTCATATGTCTTTGATTTCCCTATAATTCTTGAATGGTTATAGATACAGAAAATTTAAGCAGTGAAAAATGTTCAGTACTTCAAGGGGCAACTTTGTTACATTATGACTGTATTGGTTTTACCATTATGTAAGGGACATAACCCCCATTGATGGTTTATAAAAAGCCATTATTAGGCAAAACACTTAAACAAAAGGTCCTTGACCCATAGGGTCTTTTGCAATGACATTGTGAAGCAATGACCTTGACAAAGGTCACAAGGTCAAAGGTCAAGGTCATGTACATATGTGATTTGGGGCACGACTTGAAGATTTTTATGTGTGTTTGCCAACCAACCAACCAACCAACCAATCATGATCAATCAATAATGATCAATCAACAAATCATGATCATGATCAATCAACCAATCATGATCATGATTAATCAATCAATCAATCATGTTTCCGTCTCATGTGTTTAATATAGGGTTCAAGATCTCCTTTGTTTCTTTTTCGCTGTTTCAATTGACCCTTTCCAACGTGTTTAACCAACCAACCAACCAACCAACCAACCAACCAATCAATCAATCAATCAATCAATCAATCAATCAATCAATCATGATCAATCAATCATGATCAATCAATCATGTTTCCGTCTCGTCTCGTGTGTTTAATATAGGGTCCAAGATCTTCTTTGTTTCTTTTTCGCTGTTTCAATTGGCCCTATTCAACGTGTTTAACCAACCAACCAACCAACCAACCAACCAACCAACCAACCAACCAACCAACCAACCAACCAATCAATCAATCAATCAATCAATCAATCATGATCAATCAATCAAGTTTCCGTCTCGTCTCGTGTGTTTAATATAGGGTCCAAGATCTTCTTTGTTTCTTTTTCGCTGTTTCAATTGGCCCTATCCAACGTGTTTAACCAACCAACCAACCAACCAACCAACCAACCAACCAACCAACCAACCAACCAACCAACCAACCAACCAATCAATCAATCATGTTTCCGTCTCGTGTGTTTAATATAGGGTCCAAGATCTTTTTTGTTTCTTTTTCGCTGTTTGAATTGGCCCAATCCAACGTGTTTTACCAACCAACCAACTAATCAATAAATCAATCAATCAATCATGATCAATCAATCATGATCATGATCAATCAATCATGTTTCATGATCAATCAATCATGTTTCATGAAAAATTGAAATTTAATATTGTTCTTGCGTCACTTCTGAAAAAAAAAATCCACATGTACTCTGAAACTACAAATACAATCGACCTCAAAATTTGCAGTCAGCAGGGCATACATGTACTAAAAGTTTGTAAAAAAATTTGGTGCAGATATCTCTCAAAGCTTTTCCTAGAGAAAAAAAATTGCAATGCCGTAAAAATTGCTTGCTAGGTCCGTAAATTTCAGTAAAAGCCTACAATAAAATGTCCGCTCCGAGATTGAAATACTAATCTGTGTTACAAACAGGTGCTGAAAAATGTACATTATCAGAAAATAATCAATAAATGTGTTTTAAAGTTACACCGGATCAAATAAATCCAAATCATGCACTGTTTGTGAACTGTCATCAAAATGTCAATTTCCTACAATGACAAAAGAAATTACATTGTGTGCATTCCGTCTCTATACATGTTGTCTGTTCAAAGTCCCCACCTAAAAAGGAATAAAAAGACTATCTTTTCGTTATTATAAACCCGTGTCACGTGATGTGGCGCGCGCGCTGTACCTAAAATAAAAGAAAAACTTTCCAAACTAAACATGAAACTTCTCCGGTAACAATAATATAGACCCCATACAGAAACAAACAAACAAACAAACAAACAAACAAACAAACAAACACCCCCCCCCACCCCCAATTCAATTAATTTTAAAGGGAGAAAGACCCCGTACAATTGCTTTTTTAAAGCAATTGATTTATATTTCTATGATGAAATACACACTCAGTATCCTGTGGTTAAATCTTCAAACATAATTAGTTCACATGTTATCGAGACAACATACAATACCACGTTATAATTGACCCAGATACACACAGTGTACAGTGGTCGTTTTAAAACAAATATAATTGCGTCGTCAAGGGCCATCAAGGGACCATATCAAAGACGTAGATAACAACCTGTTAAGACCTGTATAAATGACCGAAAACTTTCGAGACGTTCCGAGAATTTTATTCTGACTTCCGGCCGAGAGATATCGAGTGGCCCATAGACACATCCAAAACTCGCCAATATATAAGCATGAACCCCTCAGGGGGTTCATGCAAAAACGAATGAAACTTACAAAAATTAATCGAAGTCAAAAACCCTCTTTGAGTAACGTCGTGTTGTAAGAACATCGTGCACAGCGTTTATGGATTAAAAAGGTATATCTTTTCGTTTCTACTGTCTATCCTAGTTTTAGATTTATGAGTTTGACTGTCCCTTTGGTATCTTTCGTCCCTCTTCTATAATTAGTAAACTAACAACAGGTATGTAGCATATATATGTTAGGAAACAGACATGAATACTGACCGTAAGGTATAGTATCTATGCCATCCAAAGAAATTTGGGCCGTAATGAACAGAGTAAACTGCTCGTTTGGTGTGAAAGTCGGCAAACCAATCATAGACATTCGGTTCTTTACTCTGTAAAAGTAAAAAAGCTCTGTAAATTCAAAAAAATATTTCGTGCATTTATTATTCGGATTTTTTGATAACGGACAAAAACGCAACTTTAAGGATTCCGATGTCAGAAAAATTCTGCATACAGCTATATCTACATGTATCTGATATCAGAATACGAGTTATTATTATTGCAAAACTCATCCAGTCAGATTAATTGCATTAATTAAAATGTCAAAAACATTTCTGAATTTACAGTTATTATTATCAATATTTATTGTACGACACAAAAAGAAGCAAAATATACCAAACGGGTAATTAAAACTCATACGTCGAAAACAAACTGACAACGTTACGATACAATTTAAATAAATATCTCCAATAACGAAGTTGTTATTACAAAACATTGAATTAATGCCCAAGTTTTATATCATCAACCCCGACCAATTAATTCTAAACGGTCATCTTATCACAAATCAAAACTTACTTTGTCTTTTTTAAGAGCATTTATAGCGTCCCAAATCTCATTGCGTTCCATTTTTGAAAGCGACCTACATTCACGGCGTACTCGTTTAAATGGATGCCAATAACAATCTTGGTGCAATGTCAACTTCATATCTTCTTTCTTTAAAGGTATCAGATCTGTACTGTTATCTAACACGTCCAAAATGCATTGGTGTCTTGCCGTAGATGATTTGTTAGCACATTCGACAAACTGAGATGGTAAATCCACATTAACAATATTCGACAAAACAAGTTCGGCAATATTGAAAAGAAGAAGTGTGATCAAAGTAAACACCAGCATTTTCTAAAAATAGAAAATTATTAATAAGCTTACTCTTTTTTATCGTCCTGAGATTGATACTATAGTAAAGTACACGTTCTGTCATAAATTATTCTACAAAAAATATTATGATTGATCAATGACCTTTTCAAAATTCGACGTCAAAATTGTTAACCCAAAGATGGTGGAGCAGACACTACAACTAAAATTCTTAGGATATAAGTAAAAATAAGCAAACAATTAAACACAAAAAATAGAAAAAAGAAAACAAACAAAAAACCCCCCATTATCATCGACAAATATTCAGACATTTTGATTCCAACAAACTTTTACAAAGTTCAGATGGTAGTATATTTTCATTGTTTCGCGTTGTAGCTTATGTTAAAGAATGAAAATATTTGTTACTTAAGATTCCTTCAAAACCCAATAAAATGTGTCAAAACAATTCGGTGCCACAAGTATTACAACATCTTACAAGAACTTGAAATGCAATTAATAAAAACAAGGTGGGAAAATTTATATTTGTAACTGTTGAAAAAAACCTAAAAATTATTATCTCTTTTTTTTAATTAAAAATATATAAAATCAAAAAGATTTCCAATAAATTCCAATGAAACACCTCTCCGCCAGTGAAAAGCGTGACATAGAAGTTAATCAATTATAGGCCACTGTTAAACCTGCAACAATAAGCAAAACAATACAACATTGCAAACTATAAAAGTCCATGCGTTGACAAATACAAACAATTCAAATGAGAAAAGTAACAGTCTTATTTATGTTCAAAACAATAAACGACAAACAAACATGCTATACAGAAACACGCAACATCCACATAATCACTCCACACTTTTGAAAGGCATATATTGCAGCAATACACCAGAACGAACTATAAAAACTAAATTTTTATTTTAATGACAACCAATACATGTGCTCATCATGTCACGCATCCAGAGCGTCTATTTAGTTTAACTCATCATGCAAGAACATCCAAAGCCCAAACATTCGAAAGCAAGGACCGGGATTGATAGTACTATAACACTTTAAGAGCGCTAGATATGTGACCAAACATAGTTTCTTTCTATCTATGAATGTGAGTTTGGACATTAGTTAATCAATTCTTAATTTATAACGAAGTTTTGAGAAAGGTATTTTATAAATAATGTCAGTACCTAAGGAGTGAATATTTAAAGAGAGGCGAATGATACTAAATGAATAATCAAGCTCAGAAGTCGAAAACGAACTGACAATGCCATTACAAAAAAGATTAAAGACAACCAGATTATCTAATCTGAGGATAACCTCGGGCACGGTGGGTATGGTTGTCCTGCGAGAGAACGTTCTGTGCTGGTGATTTGGTCCTGTCAGGTGCTGATGGGTCCTGATTCTGTGATGGTGGGTTTGTTTACATTGTATCAGAACGGTAATAAAACGACTGTTTTGTTGCTTAATTTTTCTCTGATGCGTCATAAGTACCATGTAAAGTATATTACAACAATATTATATAGCAAAAGTCGTTCAAGTTCGTTAAACGGAATTGTCCTGACGCTGTGCTGGTGATAAGAAAAACGGTCCTGGTTCTGTGCTCCTATGTCCTGGTTTTGTGCCTTTATATTTTAGTTAAAAGTGGCATATGTTCAAGATCATTGATGCTGTACTGTTATTGACTAATTAACTGTTGTCTGCATTGACATTGTTTCGAATCTGTTTACTGTTATTATGAGAGAAAAAATACCTCTATTTTTTTTATTTTTTTTTAAAATTAAATGTAATCTTATTTATTGGCCTGTTAATGGAACCCTTCTTGCCCCCATTTGAGATAAGAAAATATGTTTACGATTTTCGGGATTACGATCATTTTGCAAGATCACCAAAATACGTTGTAATTTATACAATACTTATATATATAAAGTAGAGATGATGGCTACATTTTAATATAATAATACTAAGAATTCACAATATCAAAAAATGCAGAAAAAAATGGATGAAGTGAAATATCTTAGTAAGGAGTCATTACTACAGAGATGGTGTGTTCTATTCCAAGCTTAAAACTTTCACTGTAACCTCGCTCTAACTTACCCCCCCCCCTTCCACCAAAAAAAAAAAACCAAACAAACAAACCTGCAATACTATTGTCATTCTTATAGTCAGCACTAAATTGTTCACAAAAAAATGTGTTTTAAGCTGCTAAAAACATATGATTCCAACGCTCAGAAAGTCCTTTGTTCTATACCATTTTTAAACACCCTCCTAAAAAAACAAGCCGGGGTTGGGGTTCAGAGATGCAAATTAAGTACTTAGATCAATATTTTATCTTTTCGTGTATGGTTTATGACCCCTTCTATGGCCTGTCAATTACGAAATGTGCAAACTGCAATAGTATCAAAACAGCACAGACAATGAATAATAGAGATATAATTTTGTACATATATCAAGGGGAAACTTATTGCAAAGCATTATTATTTATAGTTCATTATTGTATTTAGTAGAAAAAGAGAATTTGGTGAAAATAAAATCTCTATTTTTGTAGAAAATTCACAGACTAATTTCAACTGGTTATCAACCCGAATCTCTATAAGATCATATATAAGCTCACCTGTGTCGAGGGGTCGTGTGAGGTTCATGTATTGTCTTGGCGTCCGCAATTACAAAAAGATCTTTTCTGAAATTACTTGACCAAATGTTACCAAATGATTTTTCAAGAGTGAATCTAGGAAAAACAATATTCATCAACAAACATGACCACTGTCTGTTAAAATGTATTCGAGTTTTTAGTTACAGCCGATTCCATTGAGTATGTAGGCAAAGGTAATATCTTTGGTTAGCTTGCTTGTTAGCTAAACCGTGTAGTTATTGTTAGGTAAGGTATACTACCCTCCTTTCGAAGTAGCCTGGTCCTACAGACAGAAAGATGTGTCATTTGTCGGACTAGTCTACTCTTAAAGTAGGGTAGTTTACATAACCTAACTGACTTCTTAATTCCTTTATAAGTCTTATGTAAACATAATTATGACAATAACTGATGTGAGCACAAGATTCACTGCACACTTTTAAAGTTCTGCTTCATCAAACATTAAAATGTGAACTTAAGTTTTGAGACTTTTTCAATCGACACGATTGGGATTTTTGTATATGAGAACATGGTTTATCTATTAGTTGAAAATGCGGCTTTGAACTAGCTTTCAGTACCTGCGAGCATTCGTTGTTCAATAATGTGTGTCTTTGTGTTATTATTTTATGTGATAAATTGTTGTGTTGGTACACCACTGTAACAATGAAGGAGAAAATGAGGAGGGTTGGTTAGGTGGAAGTAGGGAGGGGTATGCGGAGCGCTAACAAACATGTCTATGCAGCATGGGCTTTGACCATTGTTGAAGCATCAATGTAAGGGGCATTTAATATCTTAATAAAACTATTCTTATTTTAGATACTATATATTATTATCTGATATTGGACGAAAGATGTTGCCCTTTTATGTAATTATGTAAAACAAGTTACGATCATTTGAAAACACATATTAAACAACCAAATGGATGCACAAGAGCTAAAATAGGAGTCATAGATCCTATTGACAACAATTATCTGCCCAATTTTATTGATTTTGTAACATTTGTTTCAAATATGACCAACTTCTTATCCAAAATCACCAGCACCGTATCAGGACCCACCAGCACAGTATCAGGACATGAATAAATTGAGAAAATTCTAAATTTTAATAAATTGCACAGTTTTTTCACAAAATAGTTTTGTCGTGTGGATTGCGGTATAGAAAGCGGACTCTATGAGCATTTTTGTTTTTTTTTTCAGTTCTAGATTTTCTGAAAATGAGCATGTTTGTGTTACGCTTACTGAAACAGTTTAGAGGGTCAACTTTTTAATGGTTTACAAATGAACCCATAAGAAACAAAATTGAAAAATCTCAACTGTTTTCTTCCATTTTTTATGAGTGAAAACGTAAAAAATCATCATTTTCGTCTTTGTTTACATTTTTTCATTGATCACCAGCACCCGTCAGGACCGAATCACCAGCACAGAACGTTCTCTCGCAGGACAACCATACCCACCGTGCTCGGGGATAACATTCCAATAGCAGCGGTTTAGTCCAAGTACTGTCGAAAACAGAACACTTAATGCATTTAAGAAGTCTAAAGCACAAATATAACGACCTTGCAAAAACTAATCTGTTCACTCTAAGTTAGTTAGCTTACGTCTAAATGCTTATTTCACTTTGCTTGGAATTAGTTTTAAGATATACCTTTTTGATGATTTGACTATTTTAATATTTCATATTAACGATATATAGACAGTTAAATCAGAGACACATGTCATGCATACATACATTTACATTACTTTTATATTTGTCATCTGTTTCATTTAATCAATAATACAAAATTGTACGTTTAAAACATTTTTCGTCCTCAATATGAGTTTTGATAACAAAAATTATAAAAGTTTCAGGACTTTAGTTTCGATAAGTCTAATCGGGAAAAAAATAGTCGTCGCAACAGTACAATATAAATGTATACATAACAAAATAAGGATAAAACACCCGAACCATATAAGGATAAATATATATCTATATTGATGTTTGGCTTATTGGGAAAGAGCAATGATTTAATTATTGACAAAAATCAAACACCTACTCATTACTGTTTCCTAGGACTCATTATTATTTTTGTACTTTCATTGACGCCATTACAAACATAATTATCGTACATGAGTTATCTAAACTGAAAATTTCATGGCATGAGTCCCAATCAGACAACTCTCCATTCAAATCACTATTTGAAAAAGTAAACCATTAAAGCTCAAAGTACGGCCTTCAAAACAGAGCTTTCGGTCACACCAATCAGCAAGCCATTTAAACCGGAAAACCGTCTATTATATAAATAAAACGAAAAGCGAGAAACACTTATGAACCACATCAACAAACAACGACCACTGAACATCACGTACATGACTAAGAACAGATGCAAACAAATGCATATCTCAACAAGACAGCAGTTACATTTTTTGTTTTTTGGATGTATATTTTTTTCACAATGTGACATGCATGACGAGAGAACAACTGTGAAATAATTTGACATTGACAAAGTAAGAGTTACATTATTAAATGAACAATATATATATACATAGCTTTTAACAACTGTATATTATTTTTTTGGAAAATTACACATATACATGCGTCTACAGATTCAATATGATACACCTGCTCAAATCGACCTGTTCAATAATTACTGAGCTCATTTTAAGTCGCTATCTAAATTTAAAACTGCTTATTTCATTTTACTCGAAAATTTCTAAATTCAACTGTAGTATTTCCATGTACTTTTTCCATGTATGTTGTTTCTACCGCCGTCCATTTCAGTCTTTCTTTTTTCCATGTTTATATTCCGAGCTTATGCATTTATTCATGTGTTAAGATACGAAAAGTTACTTCAACCGACTAAATGTGAGTTTAGTTATTTTCAGAGTTAGACCAATTAAATAGCAATACAGGAATATGACAGTTGTTTTCCTTTCGTTTGATGTGTTTGAGCATTTATTTTGCCAATGTTTAAGAGACTCCGTTTTGAATATTTTCCTTGGAGTTTGGTATATTTTTGTTGCTTGACATGAAGAACCCTGAGCCATTATCTGATCGTAAGAAAAATTACACAGCCAGCGTCACTTGTGCAGTAGGGGCGGATATACCTTTCGGATGTCACACGGTTCTATAGGAGAAGGAATTTTAAATGAGAGGTTTCGCTAGCTTTAAAACCAGGTTTAGTCCACCATTTTCTACCTAAGTATTTGACTGTGCAATTTGATTAGGAAATCTTCGTAATGAATAATAAATAAACTCATCATAGGTACCATAATTAAATTTTGTATTTACGCCAGTCGAGCGTTTTGCCTACAAAAGACTCATCAGTGACGCTCGAATCCAAAGAAGTTAAAAAGGCCAAATAAAGAACGAAGTTGAATTGCATTGAGGAACAAAATTCCTGAAAGTTGTTATGAACTTTCCTCGGAGTTCTATGTATTGCTTATTTGATATATTTTTGACTTTTTAATATTTCCTTTTAATCGTAGATTTTTATATCTCACATGGAGCATATGCATATCTACTATACTAATTGTGGGGCATTTAAAAACTTTTGTATATAAACTCAACATAGATATCAGGACTAAATGTTGTATATACGCCAGACGCGCGTTTCGTCTACAAAAGACTCACCAGTGACGCTCGAATCCAAAAAGTTAAAAGGGCCAAATCAAGTAAGAAGTTGAAGAACAGTAATGACTAAAATTCCTAAAAGTGTTGCCAATTACAGCTAAGGTGATCTATGCCTGAGGTAGAAAAGCCTTAGAATTTCAAAAATTCAAAATTTTGTAAACAGTTAATTTATAAATATAACCATATCAATGATAATTCATGTCAGTACAAAAGTGCTGACTACTGGGCTGGTGATACCCTCGGGGAAATAAATCTCCACCAGCAGTGACATCGACCCTATACTTTTGAACATTTACAATAAATATGAACACAGAGAAAGTTTTTCACGAGTTATTACATATTTATGATCATTAACTGTAGAAGAAATCATACTTACAATCAATTCTCTTCTTGAAAATCTAAAAACTGATCTTCTCTTTATACAATGAACACGTCTCAATAATAACTATTAAAGATATAATTATAATTATAAAACACGTGTTGTCCTTTGTCATTTAATTTATTCAAAATCAATAATCAGATGTTACTGTTAATGATACATACATGTACTTCTGTTATAAAATACTTTTACTTAAAGATCTATTGTAACATTCTATGACGATGTACTGGTATACAATCCTGTTGCTATGAAGAAGACAAATAAATGCCGTCGAATGAACCCCTCCCCGAATCACCAAACAGAATATATGATAAACAAAAAGGTTTAACCACTCAACATTCTTTATTTGACTGTCCCAAGTCAGGACCCTGAAATTCAGTGGTTGTCGTTTGCTGTTTATCATATTCGGTTTTGATTTATTGTTTTGTCCGTGCATTTTGTTTTAGCGATAATCAATCAGTACTATATTACAATGAATGAAGCATATAACAGACTTATAGATAAAACAGATATCTACAACTTTCAGGAATTTTGTTCCTCAATGCAATTCAACTTTGTTCTTTATTTGGCCTTTTTAACTTCTTTGGATTCGAGCGTCACTGATGAGTCTTTTGTAGGCAAAACGCTCGACTGGCGTAAATACAAAATTTAATTATGGTACCTATGATGAGTTTATTTATTATTCATTACGAAGATTTCCTAATCAAATTGCACAGTCAAATACTTAGGTAGAAAATGGTGGACTAAACCTGGTTTTAAAGCTAGCGAAACCTCTCATTTAAAATTCCTTCTCCTATAGAACCGTGTGACATCCGAAAGGTATATCCGCCCCTACTGCACAAGTGACGCTGGCTGTGTAATTTTTCTTACGATCAGATAATGGCTCAGGGTTCTTCATGTCATGCAACGAAAGTAAAGCAACAAAAATATACCAAACTCCAAGGAAAATATTCAAAACGGAGTCTCTTAAACATTGGCAAAATAAATGCTCAAACACATCAAACGAAAGGAAAACAACTGTCATATTCCTGTATTGCTATTTAATTGGTCTAACTCTGAAAATAACTAAACTCACATTTAGTCGGTTGAAGTAACTTTTCGTATCTTAACACATGAATAAATGCATAAGCTCGGAATATAAACATGGAAAAAAGAAAGACTGAAATGGACGGCGGTAGAAACAACATACATGGAAAAAGTACATGGAAATACTACAGTTGAATTTAGAAATTTTCGAGTAAAATGAAATAAGCAGTTTTAAATTTAGATAGCGACTTAAAATGAGCTCAGTAATTATTGAACAGGTCGATTTGAGCAGGTGTATCATATTGAATCTGTAGACGCATGTATATGTGTAATTTTCCAAAAAAATAATATACAGTTGTTAAAAGCTATGTATATATATATTGTTCATTTAATAATGTAACTCTCACTTTGTCAATGTCAAATTATTTCACAGTTGTTCTCTCGTCATGCATGTCACATTGTGAAAAAAATATACATCCAAAAAACAAAAAATGTAACTGCTGTCTTGAAGTTGAGATATGCATTTGTTTGCATCTGTTCTTAGTCATGTACGTGATGTTCAGTGGTCGTTGTTTGTTGATGTGGTTCATAAGTGTTTCTCGCTTTTCGTTTTATTTATATAATAGACGGTTTTCCGGTTTAAATGGCTTGCTGATTGGTGTGACCGAAAGCTCTGTTTTGAAGGCCGTACTTTGAGCTTTAATGGTTTACTTTTTCAAATAGTGACTTGAATGGAGAGTTGTCTGATTGGGACTCATGCCATAAAATTTTCAGTTTAGATAACTCATGTACGATAATTATGTTTGTAATGGCGTCAATGAAAGTACAAAAATAATAATGAGTCCTAGGAAACAGTAATGAGTAGGTGTTTGATTTTTGTCAATAATTAAATCATTGCTCTTTCCCAATAAGCCAAACATCAATATAGATATATATTTATCCTTATATGGTTCGGGTGTTTTATCCTTATTTTGTTATGTATACATTTATATTGTACTGTTGCGACGACTATTTTTTTCCCGATTAGACTTATCGAAACTAAAGTCCTGAAACTTTTATAATTTTTGTTATCAAAACTCATATTGAGGACGAAAAATGTTTTAAACGTACAATTTTGTATTATTGATTAAATGAAACAGATGACAAATATAAAAGTAATGTAAATGTATGTATGCATGACATGTGTCTCTGATTTAACTGTCTATATATCGTTAATATGAAATATTAAAATAGTCAAATCATCAAAAAGGTATATCTTAAAACTAATTCCAAGCAAAGTGAAATAAGCATTTAGACGTAAGCTAACTAACTTAGAGTGAACAGATTAGTTTTTGCAAGGTCGTTATATTTGTGCTTTAGACTTCTTAAATGCATTAAGTGTTCTGTTTTCGACAGTACTTGGACTAAACCGCTGCTATTGGAATGTTATCCCCGAGCACGGTGGGTATGGTTGTCCTGCGAGAGAACGTTCTGTGCTGGTGATTCGGTCCTGACGGGTGCTGGTGATCAATGAAAAAATGTAAACAAAGACGAAAATGATGATTTTTTACGTTTTCACTCATAAAAAATGGAAGAAAACAGTTGAGATTTTTCAATTTTGTTTCTTATGGGTTCATATGTAAACCATTAAAAAGTTGACCCTCTAAACTGTTTCAGTAAGCGTAACACAAACATGCTCATTTTCAGAAAATCTAGAACTGAAAAAATAAAACAAAAATGCTCATAGAGTCCGCTTTCTATACCGCATTCCACACGACAAAACTATTTTGTGAAAAAACTTTGCAATTTATTAAAATTTAGAATTTTCTCAATTTATTCATGTCCTGATACTGTGCTGGTGGGTCCTGTCATTGTGCTGGTGGGTCCTGATACGGTGCTGGTGATTTTGGATAAGAAGTTGGTCATATTTGAAACAAATGTTACAAAATCAATAAAATTGGGCAGATAATTGTTGTCAATAGGATCTATGACTCCTATTTTAGCTCTTGTGCATCCATTTGGTTGTTTAATATGTGTTTTCAAATGATCGTAACTTGTTTTACATAATTACATAAAAGGGCAACATCTTTCGTCCAATATCAGATAATAATATATAGTATCTAAAATAAGAATAGTTTTATTAAGATATTAAATGCCCCTTACATTGATGCTTCAACAATGGTCAAAGCCCATGCTGCATAGACATGTTTGTTAGCGCTCCGCATACCCCTCCCTACTTCCACCCAACCAACCCTCCTCATTTCCTCCTTCATTGTTACAGTGGTGTACCAACACAACAATTTATCACATAAAATAATAACACAAAGACACACATTATTGAACAACGAATGCTCGCAGGTACTGAAAGCTAGTTCAAAGCCGCATTTTCAACTAATAGATAAACCATGTTCTCATATACAAAAATCCCAATCGTGTCGATTGAAAAAGTCTCAAAACTTAAGTTCACATTTTAATGTTTGATGAAGCAGAACTTTAAAAGTGTGCAGTGAATCTTGTGCTCACATCAGTTATTGTCATAATTATGTTTACATAAGACTTATAAAGGAATTAAGAAGGTACCAAGAAATATTTTACAGTCATGAATGGAAGGAAATGGTACGGAAGTTTACATAGGACAAACTAAAATTGATAGTTTTTTTTGGCGAAAGACTTAAACGCTTCTTTGCATTATATAGTGCAGCTCTTCTATAAAAGCATGCAAAAAAAACTTTGATTGACTTGCTTGCTATGTTTGCTTGGATGTTTTCAAACAATAGGTAGGCGGAGTTTCAATACATATTGGGATTTGATTGGACAAATACAAACTGACAGGAATTGGAGTTAATGTTTATTGTCCAAACAAATTCGAGTATAAAGTAAACAGACTACTTACCTGTCGCTTACAAACATCCAAACAATCATAGCAAGTAATTTGCTCAATGGTTTGCTTTGCATATACTTATAGAAGAGCTGTAAATTCTAAAAAAAAAATTCTTGTTGTCGTAGATGGTTAAATCATCAACAAAATCTCAATAACTTTGTTGGAACGAATAAAGGTTTTAAATCAAATTTTCGTGGACTTTTTAGCTTCCACCCTGACGAGGCATGTTAGCTGTTCGTATGCTGTTGCACCTGACGTACGGAAACTTTCACATTTCCATCTTCTTTTCTGAAATATTTTACCCAGCTCATACTTGACAGGATTGTTAAACAAGTAAAAGGTGTAACCAATGAATTGAACACAAGTTAAAAATTCCACAATACTATATAATTCATTTTATGTTTCAATTTGTTCGAAAAAAGTCGAAAAGAAGAGAGTTTTTTTAATGTCATGATTATCTGTCGCTTTCTTATGGTGGCGGATTGCGGTCATTTCCCCTTTTCGTGTTTTCGCGTTTTCTCCTCTCACATTTCCAACGCGAAATCGGGAAATCGAGAAATCGAGAAAGCAAAATCGAGAAATTGAGAAATCGGGAAATCGGGAAATCGGGAAATCGGGAAATCGAGAAATCGAGAAATTGGGAAATCGGGAAATCAGGAAATCGAGAAAGCAAAAACCCGAAATCGAGAAATTCATTTTGCGTTTTCGCGTTTTCGCTTTCGTGTTTTCGAGTTTTTACTTTCTCGATTTCTCGATTTCCCGATTTCTCGATTTCTCGATTTCTCGATTTCTCGATTTCCCGATTTCCCGATTTATCGATTTCTCGATTTCGCGTGAAAGTGAAAGGAGAAAACGCGAAAACGCGAATAGGCGAAATGGCCGCATCCGGCCACCATACTTTCTAGATCTATGCTTAGCATTTATTTCAGATGACATGGACTCCTCACCCTGGTGACCTTGCTGCCTTTCATAAATTTATCCGTATACATATATTAATAGATAAACAAAAGGCTGCAACTGTTTTTTTTTGTATTTGAAATGATTCGTTGTATCGAGAATATTTGTGGTGAATGGAAACTGTGAGGGTCAAAATCTTAAATTGCTTATAAATGTTGCTGGACCCAGTTTCGTTATCTGATATGAATTTTCTGAAATGTGCAAGGTAGATAGACATTTGCCTTTTGATTTTTTTTTACTCGGTATGTTTTGCCCTAATTGCTTGAACTTTTGCAATATTAAAGCCGATTTCAATGAGTGTGTAGACACGGGAATATCTTTGGTTATCTTGCTTGCTGAACAGAACAGTCAGTTAGGTTATGTAAACTACCCTACTTTAAGAGTAGACTAGTCCGACAAATGACACATCTTTCTGTCTGTAGGACCAGGCTACTTCGAAAGGAGGGTAGTATACCTTACCTAACAATAACTACACGGTTTAGCTAACAAGCAAGCTAACCAAAGATATTACCTTTGCCTACATACTCAATGGAATCGGCTGTAACTAAAAACTCGAATACATTTTAACAGACAGTGGTCATGTTTGTTGATGAATATTGTTTTTCCTAGATTCACTCTTGAAAAATCATTTGGTAACATTTGGTCAAGTAATTTCAGAAAAGATCTTTTTGTAATTGCGGACGCCAAGACAATACATGAACCTCACACGACCCCTCGACACAGGTGAGCTTATATATGATCTTATAGAGATTCGGGTTGATAACCAGTTGAAATTAGTCTGTGAATTTTCTACAAAAATAGAGATTTTATTTTCACCAAATTCTCTTTTTCTACTAAATACAATAATGAACTATAAATAATAATGCTTTGCAATAAGTTTCCCCTTGATATATGTACAAAATTATATCTCTATTATTCATTGTCTGTGCTGTTTTGATACTATTGCAGTTTGCACATTTCGTAATTGACAGGCCATAGAAGGGGTCATAAACCATACACGAAAAGATAAAATATTGATCTAAGTACTTAATTTGCATCTCTGAACCCCAACCCCGGCTTGTTTTTTTAGGAGGGTGTTTAAAAATGGTATAGAACAAAGGACTTTCTGAGCGTTGGAATCATATGTTTTTAGCAGCTTAAAACACATTTTTTTGTGAACAATTTAGTGCTGACTATAAGAATGACAATAGTATTGCAGGTTTGTTTGTTTGGTTTTTTTTTTTGGTGGAAGGGGGGGGGGGGGGATTGGGGGTAAGTTAGAGTGAGGTTACAGTGAAAGTTTTAAGCTTGGAATAGAACACACCATCTCTGTAGTAATGACTCCTTACTAAGATATTTCACTTCATCCATTTTTTTCTGCATTTTTTGATATTGTGAATTCTTAGTATTATTATATTAAAATGTAAAATCTTAAATTGCTTATAAATGTTGCTGGACCCAGTTTCGTTATCTGATATGAATTTTCTGAAATGTGCAAGGTAGATAGACATTTGCCTTTTGATTTTTTTTTACTCGGTATGTTTTGCCCTAATTGCTTGAACTTTTGCAATATTAAAGCCGATTTCAATGAGTGTGTAGACACGGGAATATCTTTGGTTATCTTGCTTGCTGAACAGAAAAGTCAGTTAGGTTATGTAAACTACCCTACTTTAAGAGTAGACTAGTCCGACAAATGACACATCTTTCTGTCTGTAGGACCAGGCTACTTCGAAAGGAGGGTAGTATACCTTACCTAACAATAACTACACGGTTTAGCTAACAAGCAAGCTAACCAAAGATATTACCTTATAATCTTCTTGGATTGGACATAACAATTGAAGAACAAAGAATTACCTTAGTAAATATTTATGGGCCAAATGTAGACACTCCTTGCTTTTATCAAAAGGTGGCAGACATTATTGAGGAATTTGATAACCAATCTTGTATTCTTTGTGGTGATTTTAACCTCATTCAAAGTTTTAATCTTGACACCCATAATTATGTTAATATCAACAACCCAAAGTCTAGAGAAAAAGTATTACAGCTAATGGAAGACTTTAATCTAGTTGATCCATTTAGAGAATTATACCCCAATTTGAAAAGATTTACTTGGAGGAAAAAAAAACCCTTTAAACAATCTCGTTTAGATTTTTTTCTGATTTCTGATAATATTTTTCACTTTGTTAGCGATGTTAAAATTGATAATAGTTACAGGTCTGATCATTCACCTGTGGTCTTTTCTTTCAAGATTAATGAATTTATAAAAGGCAGAGGCCTTTGGAAGTTTAATAATTCCCTTCTTCATGATACTGACTATGTTAAAGAGATAAAAAACCTCATAAGTATAGTAAAAGAACAATATGCTGTCAAGATATATAGAGATGAAAATTTACAAAATATTGACAACTCTGAAATTGAATTTACTGTTGATGACCAGTTATTTTTAGAAACTTTACTCACAGAAATACGCGGTAAAACTATTTCATATGCCTCTTATAAAAAAAAGGCGAGTATAAAAATTGAAAATGAAATTATTTCAAAATTAAAACAATTAGAAGAAAATGTTCTAACAGTAGAAAATCTGGAAGAGATTGATCAGAAAAAAGCAGAACTTAAAATTTATAGACAAAAGAAGGTTCAGGGACAATATGTTAGGTCAAGAAGTCAGTGGATTGAAGAAGGAGAAAAACCTACCAATTTTTTTTTAAATCTAGAGACTAGAAATTATATAAATAAGACTATTCAAAAACTTACTTTAGAAAATGGTGTTATAGTGGAAGAACAAAAAGAAATCTTAAATCAGACAAAGATGTTTTATGAAAAACTTTATAGAAAACAAGATTGTTTGAAAAAGGTTGATTTAACACGGGACTTTTGTTATGACGAGATACCGAAGCTTAGCGAGGATGAAAAGCAGTTATTGGAGGGAAATATTATTTTTTCTGAATTAACTGCAGCATTAAAGAGGATGAAAAATAACAAAAGTCCGGGGTCTGATGGTTTCACTGCAGAATTTTTCAAATTTTTTTGGATTGATATTGGTAAATTTGTCCTTAGATCTATAAATTTTGGATATGGGAAGGGCCAAATGTCTGTCACCCAGAGGCAGGGAGTGATTACATGTATTCCAAAAGATGGTAAACCAAAACAATTTCTTAAAAATTGGAGACCAATTACTCTACTAAATTCTACATATAAATTGGCATCAAGCTGTATAGCAGAGAGAATAAAATCTGTTTTGTCAAAATTAATAAGTTCGGATCAAACTGGTTTTGTTCCAGGTAGATATATAGGCGAAAATTATCGTTTAATATATGATATTTTACATTTTACTGAAGAAAATAATATTCCAGGAATTCTCTTGCTGATTGATTTTGAGAAGGCATTCGATTCCATATCGTGGTCATTTCTTTATGATACATTAAGATATTTTAATTTTGGTGAATCCGTTATATCCTGGGTTAAAACCTTCTATAACAATATAACAGCTGCGGTGACGCAAAACTGTTGTCTGTCAGAATTCTTCACTATAGAGAGAGGCTGTAGACAGGGAGATCCTTTATCCCCTTATATTTTCTTGCTATGTGCAGAAATATTAGGCATTTTGGTAAGAAATAGTAGGGAGATAAAGGGTATTACTATAGATGATACAGAATTTGTACTTTCTCAATATGCGGATGATACATCATTGATATTAGATGGCTCGCCAGAATCGCTCGATGCATCTCTTCGTGTTCTCCAATTGTATGCTGAAATATCGGGACTTAAGATTAATATAGAAAAAACAAGTGTTATTTGGATAGGTAGCAAAAAACATAGCCAGGATCAAATTTGTGTCAAGTGGGGATTGAAATGGGGCTCCAGTACATTTAAGTTGCTTGGAATTACGTTTTCAGTCGACCTAGATAGAATGATTAATTTAAATTATAGGCCAGTTTTAGATAATATAGACAACACTTTGAAAAAATGGTCAAAACAGTATCTCACCCCCTTTGGAAAGATTACCATTTTAAAAACTTTGGTCATAGCTAAATTAAATCATCTGTTTCTATCTATCCCTAGTCCAGATGAGAATATGTTACGTAATTTAACAAATAAAATGTATGCTTTTATCTGGGATAATAAACCAGATAAGGTCAAGCGAGATCTTTTATGTCAAGATTATTATAAGGGTGGTTTAAAAATGCTAAATTTAAAAGCTTTTATACAGGGACTAAAACTTACATGGGTAAGACGTCTGTATAATTCGAACTCAAAGTGGGTGAGATTAGTCTCTATTGTGGAGCAAATAAATTTTATTGAAATAAGTTATATTGGGCCTATTAAAAGGTCAACAAATAAATTTTGGCAAGAGGTTTTTGATGCTTGGAAAACCCTTAATCAAATTAGAAAACCAAGATGTATTGATGAAATTCTATCGTATTCTTTATGGGAGGTAGAAAATTTTAAAATTGGTGGTTCAAGAGTCTACTATAAAAACTGGGCAAATGCGGGAATTTGGACAGTACAAGATTTGTTAGATGACCAGGGCAAAGTTATGTCATTTCAAAATTTCCAACAATTATATCAATTTAGGCCAAATATTTTACATTATTATGGAATAGCGCACTCGCTTAATGAGTGGTTAAACACGATTAATATTGAAATAAATGAGAAAAAAATTCATGCAATACTACCTTTTAACATAAGTATCTTTTTTGAATCAAAAAAAGGTTCAAGGGAAATGTACAAAGTATTGAATGAAAAATATGTTACATTTGCTGCAAAGGAAAAATGGGAGAACCATCTTAATATGACTGGTATTAACTGGAAAAAAATACACACTTCGTGTACAAAATATAGTGAAAGCACTAAGCTGTGCTGGTTCCAATATAGAACTATCCATAGAATTTTGGGAACTAATTCACTACTTTACAAGATGAAAATAAATAGCAGTAACATATGTACATTTTGTAAAGAAGGACCAGAGACCATAGAACATTTATTTTGGAGCTGTCCGATGGTTGCCAGTCTCTGGCATGCACTTAACATCTGGATTTTTGAAATGACAAGTATTGAACTGCCTTTGAATATTATGATTATTTTATTTGGTATCTACGAAAATGTTAAATTGAATTTTGTTAAAAATAAGATTATTCTACTTTCAAAATACTACATTTACAGAACAAAACTACAAGAAGTTTTGCCAAACCTAAATGCCTTAAAAAACTATTTAAAGGAACACTTGAACTTAGAAAAATACATTTCATTTAAAAACCTCTCTGTAGAGGAATATAACAAATACTGGAGTCCCTGGGCCCCTATCATAGAATAAATAATAAATGTTAAAATTTGATTGAAACACCACTTATGTATATTGCAAGAACACATAAGATTTCAATGTTATAAGATATTTATTTATTTTCAACCTATTATTGCACCATCATATTTATTCAATTGTTGTTTTATTATTTAATACTTCCTTTGTGTGAAAATGTCATTCTGTATACCTTTGTTCATACATGTTGTGCTAATCTATTTGTTACAATAAAGAAAATTCATTATAAAAAAAAAAAAGATATTACCTTTGCCTACATACTCAATGGAATCGGCTGTAACTAAAAACTCGAATACATTTTAACAGACAGTGGTCATGTTTGTTGATGAATATTGTTTTTCCTAGATTCACTCTTGAAAAATCATTTGGTAACATTTGGTCAAGTAATTTCAGAAAAGATCTTTTTGTAATTGCGGACGCCAAGACAATACATGAACCTCACACGACCCCTCGACACAGGTGAGCTTATATATGATCTTATAGAGATTCGGGTTGATAACCAGTTGAAATTAGTCTGTGAATTTTCTACAAAAATAGAGATTTTATTTTCACCAAATTCTCTTTTTCTACTAAATACAATAATGAACTATAAATAATAATGCTTTGCAATAAGTTTCCCCTTGATATATGTACAAAATTATATCTCTATTATTCATTGTCTGTGCTGTTTTGATACTACTGCAGTTTGCACATTTCGTAATTGACAGGCCATAGAAGGGGTCATAAACCATACACGAAAAGATAAAATATTGATCTAAGTACTTAATTTGCATCTCTGAACCCCAACCCCGGCTTGTTTTTTTAGGAGGGTGTTTAAAAATGGTATAGAACAAAGGACTTTCTGAGCGTTGGAATCATATGTTTTTAGCAGCTTAAAACACATTTTTTTGTGAACAATTTAGTGCTGACTATAAGAATGACAATAGTATTGCAGGTTTGTTTGTTTGGTTTTTTTTTTGGTGGAAGGGGGAGGGGGGATTGGGGGTAAGTTAGAGCGAGGTTACAGTGAAAGTTTTAAGCTTGGAATAGAACACACCATCTCTGTAGTAATGACTCCTTACTAAGATATTTCACTTCATCCATTTTTTTCTGCATTTTTTGATATTGTGAATTCTTAGTATTATTATATTAAAATGTAGCCATCATCTCTACTTTATATATATAAGTATTGTATAAATTACAACGTATTTTGGTGATCTTGCAAAATGATCGTAATCCCGAAAATCGTAAACATATTTTCTTATCTCAAAAGGGGGCAAGAAGGGTTCCATTAACAGGCCAATAAATAAGATTACATTTAATTTTAAAAAAAAATAAAAAAAAATAGAGGTATTTTTTCTCTCATAATAACAGTAAACAGATTCGAAACAATGTCAATGCAGACAACAGTTAATTAGTCAATAACAGTACAGCATCAATGATCTTGAACATATGCCACTTTTAACTAAAATATAAAGGCACAAAACCAGGACATAGGAGCACAGAACCAGGACCGTTTTTCTTATCACCAGCACAGCGTCAGGACAATTCCGTTTAACGAACTTGAACGACTTTTGCTATATAATATTGTTGTAATATACTTTACATGGTACTTATGACGCATCAGAGAAAAATTAAGCAACAAAACAGTCGTTTTATTACCGTTCTGATACAATGTAAACAAACCCACCATCACAGAATCAGGACCCATCAGCACCTGACAGGACCAAATCACCAGCACAGAACGTTCTCTCGCAGGACAACCATACCCACCGTGCCCGAGGTTATCCTCAGATTAGATAATCTGGTTGTCTTTAATCTTTTTTGTAATGGCATTGTCAGTTCGTTTTCGACTTCTGAGCTTGATTATTCATTTAGTATCATTCGCCTCTCTTTAAATATTCACTCCTTAGGTACTGACATTATTTATAAAATACCTTTCTCAAATCTTCGTTATAAATTAAGAATTGATTAACTAATGTCCAAACTCACATTCATAGATAGAAAGAAACTATGTTTGGTCACATACCTAGCGCTCTTAAAGTGTTATAGTACTATCAATCCCGGTCCTTGCTTTCGAATGTTTGGGCTTTGGATGTTCTTGCATGATGAGTTAAACTAAATAGACGCTCTGGATGCGTGACATGATGAGCACATGTATTGGTTGTCATTAAAATAAAAATTTAGTTTTTATAGTTCGTTCTGGTGTATTGCTGCAATATATGCCTTTCAAAAGTGTGGAGTGATTATGTGGATGTTGCGTGTTTCTGTATAGCATGTTTGTTTGTCGTTTATTGTTTTGAACATAAATAAGACTGTTACTTTTCTCATTTGAATTGTTTGTATTTGTCAACGCATGGACTTTTATAGTTTGCAATGTTGTATTGTGTTGCTTATTGTTGCAGGTTTAACAGTGGCCTATAATTGATTAACTTCTATGTCACGCTTTTCACTGGCGGAGAGGTGTTTCATTGGAATTTATTGGAAATCTTTTTGATTTTATATATTTTTAATTAAAAAAAAGAGATAATAATTTTTAGGTTTTTTTCAACAGTTACAAATATAAATTTTCCCACCTTGTTTTTATTAATTGCATTTCAAGTTCTTGTAAGATGTTGTAATACTTGTGGCACCGAATTGTTTTGACACATTTTATTGGGTTTTGAAGGAATCTTAAGTAACAAATATTTTCATTCTTTAACATAAGCTACAACGCGAAACAATGAAAATATACTACCATCTGAACTTTGTAAAAGTTTGTTGGAATCAAAATGTCTGGATATTTGTCGATGATAATGGGGGGTTTTTTGTTTGTTTTCTTTTTTCTATTTTTTGTGTTTAATTGTTTGTTTATAATTTATGACAGAACGTGTACTTTACTATAGTATCAATCTCAGGACGATAAAAAAAGAGTAAGCTTATTAATAATTTTCTATTTTTAGAAAATGCTGGTGTTTACTCTGATCACACTTCTTCTTTTCAATATTGCCGAACTTGTTTTGTCGAATATTGTTAATGTGGATTTACCATCTCAGTTTGTCGAATGTGCTAACAAATCATCTACGGCAAGACACCAATGCATTTTGGACGTGTTAGATAACAGTACAGATCTGATACCTTTAAAGAAAGAAGATATGAAGTTGACATTGCACCAAGATTGTTATTGGCATCCATTTAAACGAGTACGCCGTGAATGTAGGTCGCTTTCAAAAATGGAACGCAATGAGATTTGGGACGCTATAAATGCTCTTAAAAAGACAAAGTAAGTTTTGATTTGTGATTAGATGACCGTTTAGAATTAATTGGTCGGGGTTGATGATATAAAACTTGGGCATTAATTCAATGTTTTGTAATAACAACTTCGTTATTGGAGATATTTATTTAAATTGTATCGTAACGTTGTCAGTTTGTTTTCGACGTATGAGTTTTAATTACCCGTTTGGTATATTTTGCTTCTTTTTGTGTCGTACAATAAACATTGATAATAATAACTGTAAATTCAGAAATGTTTTTGACATTTTAATTAATGCAATTAATCTGACTGGATGAGTTTTGCAATAATAATAACTCGTATTCTGATATCAGATACATGTAGATATAGCTGTATGCAGAATTTATCTGACATCGAAATCCTTAAAGTTGCGTTTTTGTCCGTTATCAAAAAATCCAAATAATAAAAACACGAAATATTTTTTTGAATTTACAGAGCTTTTTTACTTTTACAGAGTAAAGAACCGAATGTCTATGATTGGTTTGCCGACTTTCACACCAAACGAGCAGTTTACTCTGTTCATTACGGCCCAAATTTCTTTGGATGGCATAGATACTATACCTTACGGTCAGTATTCATGTTCATTACGGCCCAAATTTCTTTGGATTGCATAGATACTATACCTTACGGTCAGTATTCATGTCTGTTTCCTAACATATATATGCTACATACCTGTTGTTAGTTTTCTAATTATAGAAGAGGGACGAAAGATACCAAAGGGACAGTCAAACTCATAAATCTAAAACTAGGATAGACAGTAGAAACGAAAAGATATACCTTTTTAATCCATAAACGCTGTGCACGATGTTCTTACAACACGACGTTACATTAAAAATGCGGCGTCAAAGAGGGTTTTTGACTTCGATTAATTTTTGTAAGTTTCATTCCTTTTTGCATGAACCCCCTGAGGGGTTCATGCTTATATATTGGCGAGTTTTGGATGTGTCTATGGGCCACTCGATATCTCTCGGCCGGAAGTCAGAATAAAATTCTCGGAACGTCTCGAAAGTTTTCGGTCATTTATACAGGTCTTAACAGGTTGTTATCTACGTCTTTGATATGGTCCCTTGATGGCCCTTGACGACGCAATTATATTTGTTTTAAAACGACCACTGTACACTGTGTGTATCTGGGTCAATTATAACGTGGTATTGTATGTTGTCTCGATAACATGTGAACTAATTATGTTTGAAGATTTAACCACAGGATACTGAGTATGTATTCCATCATAGAATTACGGGAGAGAAAATTCTGGTTAAAATATTAATATTAGATCGTAAAACAGAAAGATACTATTCTTATCAAAAGTATTTAATTCAATCGGAATCAAAGAAAATATATACTGTATTTATGTTTCTGAAGAATCTAACAATGATTGAAATCAGAATATTTTCAGAGTTGCAATTTAGAAATAAGTATTTTATATTACAAGATACCCTGCTTTGGTATTTTTAAATATTTATTTGTAAAGGAAACATAAAAATTAAATCTAAATAAATTCTTGCATCCTACAAAACAGAATGTTTATAAACAATTATCATTATATTTCTACGTTAATTATTTCGTACCATTTTAGTATTTATATAGGTTTTATGAGTAATTATTATTTATTTGTTTGCATTGTAATATATCCATAAAACGGAAAGTAAGATAAATTTAGTAAATATTTAGATTTTAAACAATCGTGAATAAAAGTAGTTGTGTGTTTTCAATTCATAAACATGATTTTAAATCTTTGCAACTCACAACAACCGTAAAAATAATTTACAATAATCACAACAAAATTTAATTACAACCATAATGTTGATTATTTTATAACGTTTTAGTATGGATTTAGAAGTCTTTGCTTATATTTTGTATAGTAATATATTCACATAGTGGAATGTTAGAATTTAAAAGTAGATTCATTCGATAAATAAACTGTCCATCCGTAAATACTTGACGTTCGTGTTTATTGATATTATATATATTCAAAAGAATTTGAAAAAAAAAATACTAACAGGAACGTTAGTTTTTTTTTTTATAAAATTTAAATTCAATTTTTGTTTGTTTGTTTTAATAGTTTAACCGTATAGCATCTACATATTTGTACTATATGGTACGGCTTTGAAAATTGTTTTCATTGTGTTGACCAACTATCCTACACCTGTTGATTCATTCACATTTATTTATAGATCACATTTCAAAAGCACACTATCGGTTTGCGTTCTCAAAAATTCTGGATAAAATGTCAATGAATCCGGAGTCAAAACATTTAATAAAGGCCGTTTGACATTCGAATTCAACTATTAGATTAAGATATGTGATGATGCAAATGCGTATTCTTTTCCTTAGTATCAGTGAGATGCTTTCTATTTACTATTTCGTGCGCTAAGATACTTTTTGCATGCAATACTATTAAATTCACTCGTGAAAGCTTATTTTCGTTTTTGTTATCTAAATTCAGGACACGACAGGAAGAGCTTCACATGTGACTTTCAAGCACGGTCATCATTTCTAACGGTATTCTGACCTCGAGTTGTTTCTCTTTTGTTTCTTTTTTGAGTCACTGTCCTATTTTAAACTTTGACTTTTCGAAAAGCTAAGGATTGTCTACCCAAGGAATAGATTCCTTAACTTTGTAATGTATTTAGCCTTTTAACTTTTTTCATTCGAGCGTCACTGATGTTTTTTTTGTATCTACTGAACTCGTGTCTGGCGTACATTATTTTAATTCTGGTATCTTTTTATATCTACATATTATTTTATATCAATTGGTTATTTTGAAAGTGTGTACAGGTATTCATAAACTTCTGAATTAAGAAATTCTTCGGCAAAACTAAGTTTCCCTGTAGAAGGTTTGAATTGATTTAAGTAAAATCAGGAAATCCTTAAAATTTGAGATGTTTTATGAGACCAAAATAAGTCTCTTCATAAGAGGTCCCAATCAATTGTATAACACAGGTTTAACCGCATACAACATCTACCATGAGTAAAGACAGCTTCAAATACGAGTTGAGAATATAAAGGCATTCATGTAGGAAACAAAATATAAAGATATGATAGATAAAATAAATGCATCCAGAATTCCACATTATAAAGCAAACTGAGTAGGTTTGTGCAATTTGCATAAGTCATCTGGTTAGTAGAAATTAGTATTTGCCAAAGGGTTATAATCGGAAAAATTATGTACATTCCCAAGTAATAAATAAAATAGTCGAGCTTTAAAATAACTTTTCAAATAGAAGCTGTAAATATATACTTTCAACTGGCTTCTTATATTCACAGTCAATCATTTCAATTCAAAAGCAAACACAAATTCAGCAACAATCTTTTGGTAACCCGGCAGTCAGGGGTCTTAGGTTCATGTATTGCTTTTCTTTTTTAAAGAAAGCAACTTGTTTTATATGTTGTTGGTTGATTCTGGTTCTGTTCTTTTAGTGATGTCATTTTATCATAAATTACCTCAAGTTGTGGAAATCGATTTCATAATGTTTACCCTTTAAGTTATTTCACCTAGATATGCAGTACTTCGCAAGTTTTAAAAAAGGCACCAACACCACCTGATCCACGTTGAGCATTTATGTGCAAATTTTCACGATTATTTTCAATCCATGTATAGCCGTCGATGATTGGTTTATGTGATTCTTTAAGGAAAGTTTCACAGACAGTAAAATATCGCAGTCTGTGTTTTGAAGCACAAGTTTCCGAAATCGAGCGTTGTCATTATCTTTTATCGACCATCTGCGACAGTTCCATACTCCACACCGCAATCTGTCCTATTGGCGTTTTTGAACGAGTCTGTTTCCGACAAAGACCAACTCATTTTCTTTTCCGATTTCTTTGAGTAAAGTCCTGACGTTGCCCTGGAACATTCTTGTTTCTACTGGTAGATCATTGTCAATATATACTTTTTTATAAGCTGGGTTATTCTTTAAGTTACGTTTGTTCTTGAAAATGTCCTTTTTCTGTTCGTTGTCTTTAAGTTGGACTACCACTACTCCATTATATCTTTCGTTTCCATTCTTTCGGGTCACTTTATAATTGTAAATTGTAGGCTTTTTGAAAATGGGACTTGGGTTAAATTAAATTAAAATAATTAATTTGTTCAACTACATCTAACTTATTGCATCTTAAATACGTTCGTATATTGGCATTTTGATTTTTAATCTTGATATTTTTTTTATTTACTGTTGTGCTTTTTTTATATATACGTTAAAGTTTCTCATTATATTTGACATACAATTAAATTCTGTTAACCTATTTTATCAAGTCAAATAACATCAACGGTACTAATTCTACTGCACCAGATGCACAATTTGACATTAAATATCTCTTCGATAAAGCTCGAGATCAAATAATTGGAAAAATAATGTTTTTTTTTTAAATTGAAGAGCTTGTTAGACAAAGAAAAAAACCAGAAGTAGCCATCTACTTATTTTTCTTATAGGACCAAATGACAAAATTCTATATCTACGGATATCAGGTATTTGTCGTTGAATACTTACATATTGCCAAGCTTAAAACTTAAGCATGGGAGTATGTATTTTCACAACTTTTGTTATGTACAAGAAGTCTTTCATTTAGATAGTTTTGCTTCTCTATTGTAAAAAAAAAAGAAATGTAGTAGATTTGTCGACTCTCAAAGCATGAAATACACATAAGAATATTTGTATTGCAACAACATATTTTCATTCTTTAAATATACAATTTTTTGGGGGGACGTTGTTTTTTTTTAATAGTTTTTTTTTATCCATCATTACAATAATGACGATATATAAGTCGTAACACTAGTGATTTGCTTTTAAAAACGTATTACATTTAATGTTGTATGGGAGTATCAAAAACGTCTCACAATTGTGTTGGTCAATTGTTTCCCAATATGTTGGTCTTCTCTTGGTTTACAAAAGAGGAAAATATTAAAGATACAGGTTTGACATCCTTCCATTGCCGTGTTTTGCATTTTTATAAGATAACAATGATGCTTCATCATTAGTTTATTATCAACAGCTCTTAAGATAAAAATAAATGATTCTAAAACATTAAAGTGTAAACAATATTTTAATCAGAAACTGTTAACAAATGTAAACAAGGAATGTTACGTTTTCAGCAATATCACCATATACTCGCAACAAAAAAGCAATTGGTTCATCGTTTTTAATCTGTATTTTGTCTGTTTATTCACAGGAATACAAAAGGTTTAATTTGTTAAACCAACTCTAAATTAAGGTTTCTTTTCGTCTTCTTTTTAACAAAACCTATCAAAGATAGATTTATAATCATTTAAAGTAATGCTTGTTAGTGTTCCTAATCAAATTAAATTTAGTGTTAGGAATTCCAAAATTAAATAAAACAGTAGAGACATGGAGGAGGTTCAAAGGTTAAACCAGAAAAGAATTTCATTAAATCCTATCACTATCTCATCCAAAACCGAGACATTAGGAAACATTACCAAAGAATGCGTGGGAACATTTTTCGGTAAATATCAAGGTAATAAAAAAAATATATCTCAATGAATAATGGAAACAAACTTTATGCACTTGAAGATCTTGGTTTCGAAACAATTTAAAAAAATAAATCTGTAAAACATGCTTCTTTCAATGAATAATAAAAATCTGCAAGTATCGTTTTCTAGATCCAAGATTGCGATATACCCTATGCTACTTTAAGCCCTACGAATGGTGTTTTTTTTCAATAATAGATAACAAAAGCTGGGATTCGCAAAACCTTTTGAAATTGTTGGTCATCAATGTTCGTTAACTTCGTACTTTATCTTGGTCTTTTCTAAAAAAATTATTCGAGTGTCACTGATAAGTCTTTTGTAGAATAAAGCGGCGACTGGCAAACACAATTTTCATCTTTGCATCTATGAAGAGTTTATTTAGAATGAATGTATCCATATTTATAATGTTTTCTTTTCATCGATGTTTTTATCATTGTAATAAGAGTGAAGTGCTGTTGCCTCTTTTATATATTCTATATAGCAAACAAAATCTTGTATCTAAGATTTCTTCTGGAAATCATTATAGAGTTAACAAACTTTTATTCAGACCAAATTTTTTTGCATTTATTTCATTTGAAATATTATATTTATATATCTATTAACATAATTTGGTCGCCCTTCCAGAAATATTCATAAGTGGGCCACTGACTGCTCATGTTATTCCCTTTGGAAATACGATTAACATGACAAATGCATTTCTATTATCACCATTCGTGTACACTTGTGCAAATTTCGCATACTTACATTAATTTGATTAAGTTTTAAACAAGTTTTATAAATACAAGTTTTCTCTATAAATTTGAAATTATTTTTACGTCTATGTTAAGTGAAATAGTCTACAATCATGAAGAATCTTACAACAAAATATAATGTTTCGATGATATCGGGTATTTGTCGTTGGTGAGTTCCACGCCGCCAAGCTAAACCTTGTATGTATTATGACAACTATTAATATGTAGAGCAAATATTTATAGGCACTGGCTACGGTTACATGGAAATGTAACAATAATAAAAATATTATTGTTACATTGGAGACTAAATGCCGGAATGCATTGTTGGGTAAGGACCTGATTAATTACGAATGTACCAATAATTATTGAGGCTACGGTTACATTGTGTTATTGTTACATGAAAAACAGCAATGTACGATGGGACTAGAAATATGTACTACGTCTAGTAAATAATAAAAGTTGAAGACATTTATTTTATATATACAATACATACAATTATATTACATACACTTTCTTTATTTTGTATTTACAATGACACGGTTTCTACATATCCAGTAAGTGGTATCTTTTGAGCCATAAACAATTTGTTTACCAAACTTGGTTTGATTAATGGTCCATGGAATGAGGAAAACCTATTTATGTTATACACTTTCTTTATTTTGTATTTACAATGACACGGTTTCTACATATCCAGTAAGTGGTTTTTGAAGCATGTTTAAATCCGACACATCAGGTTTTAAAAATTATTTCACAATTTCACAACAAAAACGAGACAAGAGAGTTCGAACAGGCAGGGGCAGACATACTACATTCATTCGAATAGCAATGCAAAAAAAGCAAACATGTCGTTGGAAGAAAAAAAAAACAACGTTTGACACTTGGTCTGTGTCAATTTAAACTTTAAATTTATAACACGAATGTAATTTAAATCTCGAATGGATATTACGACCCATTGATATTCGTATATAGGTTAAAAAAAACTAATCTTTAGTTTGGGCGAGCTCCATCTGATTTTGAAACGAGATAACGTCCTCCATATAGATACATGTATACAGAAATTTTCAGTATTTTAGTTCACAGTCAGCAAACTTTGCTATATTTGAAGTATCAAATATTTTAGTACTGTGTTTGTATAGCTGTATGTAATTTGTGTTTTGATAATTGTATCAGTTTCGTTTCAAACGCATCCCAAGTTTTAAATTGTTCACCCAAAACAAAATTGGTAATAGGAATCTCTTCATCAATTGTTCAAAGTATAATGACAGTAATAAGAGTAGGTGTGCAATTAAATACTTAAAAGTGAACACTTTTCTCAGCCCAAATTCTCAACAACAAACCATTGTACTATATATATTTTTCGCCTTTGGCACTTCTACTCTGAAGTAGTATCTTTAAGAACATCAAAACCATTAATACGCAAAAGTATAAAAACACAATTTGTTTTAAAAATAATAATATTTATTATTTATCATTATTACAAGTATTATTTAGTACATATGAAAGAATTGAACAACAAACTATAGAAGATTTAAGTTTAATAAATCTAGCGCGCATTACTGTCTGTCATGAAACAATAACGCAATGTAACCGTAGCCTCAATAATTATTGTTACATTCGTAATTAATCGGTTCCTTACCCAACTTTGCATTCCGGCAATTAGTCTCCAATGTAACAATAATATTTTTATTATTGTTACATTTCCATGTAACCGTAGCCAGTGCCATATTTATATAAAGAAAACTATATTGGATATAACAAACATGTTTCACCATTCCGGCTGTTCCAACCAAGTCGAGAGACTCAGGCCTTTGGTAAAAAACAGTTAACAATTATGAAAACATCTTTTGTAAGCGGTCGACTCTTTGTTTTGATTTTTAGTTCTTCGTTTTTTCCGAGGCGGTGGAGCCAGAGGCGGTGCACAAGCTTGTGACTAAATTGAATTCTCTTCTTTAAGCTCTTCCCATGCATTTTTTTGTTTATTTTCTATGACAACGAATGAATGGGAGTATAAGGAAATTTATGTTCTCCTTCGCTTGCTCATCCGAACATAAAACTTTTCTGATTACTTTCTGAAAGCAGTTCGACAAAACAAAGGTAAAAGTATAAATGTATAAATGTGTATTGTACGTGCTATTGACATTTCATAATTAACTATAAATTCAAACTTTTGGAAACTGACAATCTATTTTTAAGGTTTTCTTTTATGTAACCGTCTTTAGCCAAATCCGTCTTCCAACGACCGTGTGATTTTAATAATCTTTCAGGGATGCGATTATGTGCAGCTTCTGAAACACCGCCACTTCTTAAACTGTGTAAACCGAATTGTTCTTTTTTACAACCTACTTCTGACAATGTGCTTAATAACAACTCTCGAGCTCGTGTGTATGACAATGGTTTGTTAGCTTTACACAAATGTGACTATTCCTGGACTTTAAAAAAGAAATAGCTCTAAAAATAAACTCATCTGAAGAAATGGAAATATTTGCTGCTTCCAAATATCTTTCTAACATTGCAACTGGACCTAAATCAGAGTTAGTTTTTGCTATCACAACTTCATTGCCTTTTCTGTAAACGTCGGTTTTGCTAGATACTACGGTGATTTCGACATGCGAATCGTAAAATCGTAAATTCGAAGCTTTTAAATGAGAAAGTTAACTGTATCTTAAAAATCCCGCATAACTCAAAAGACTAAACAGCAAATTCTTAAGTCTGCAAAATAAGAAGATAAACCAAACTTGTGTATGACTCTCTTTATTATATCGTGAGTGATAGGTTCTTTCTTGTTAACTGGTTTTGATAAAAGTCTGACTCCACCTTGTAGAACTATTGACAAAAAATCACTTGTAAACACATTACTATACAGGTTTAAATCATGTTCCCATTTATTCCATAAAAAGCTCCATTTAAAACAGAAGATGAAACTTCGGATTGTATCAAAAATGATAAATAAACTGCAACTGTTATCACTGAAGCTGGCAGTGGACATAAATCGTAATTTGAACACCAAACGCTAAATCTTTTAAAAGCGTAAGAGTACTTTTTCACAGTGTTTTTGCTTTTGCTTGCTTCTGCTATATTAGGGAGTTTACTAGCAAAGTCACGTAACGACGGGTTTTGAATTGATTGCAAATCTTTCCAATACGAAAATTGAAATCTCTGAAAAGATATTTAAAACATTTTCAACAAAACTTAAGAACCGGAATGATATAAATAAATGTACGAAAAATTAATTTGCCGACATAAATTCTCTATACACAAGTTTCTTTTTCACTATGTAATTTACTTTTGTACCATTGGTCTTCTCAAAGTTTTTGCCTCCAGAAACATACTCTCTAAGCTTCGACAAACTTGCATCAGAATGGTGTTCATTTTCAATGTCCTCTAGACTAACATCCTTAATACTTCCTGGAACTTTTAATTTCGGATATGGATTATCTCTCTTCTTCGCTTGCTGTCGAGTTACTACACTTACCGACGGAGATATATCGGGATCATAAGGCTCCCTAGCACCATCTATGTTTCCTATAATAACATCATACAATGGTTGTTCCATACACCATGCTTTTACTTCACCTTGATAATAAGGACTGTCTATAGTAATTATAGCTATAGGTACTTTAACACTCGATCCATCAGCTAATACGCATGTCTGATAATCATCTAGAAAACAATCTATACTTACAAGACTTTTCTTTATAACGACTCCATTACATCCTGTATCGCGAAGTACTGTCACAACACGGTTACCTAACTTACCTTTAGCTACAGGCATTTTGATTGGTTTCTTTTCACACTGTTCAGGTATTGTAAGACTACTAACCTGTGTAGTAATAATGCTATCAATAAGAGTAATAGCATTACCGCAAATAGGAGTTTCCTTTCCCCATGAACCACTATTCTGTACATTACCAACTTTTTTTTTAATAATGGACAGTTCGATATCAAGTGATCTGATTTGTTGCACTTAAAGCACTTTCTATCAAATCTGTTTCCACCACCATAACCTCCTGTATGTCTATTTTATCTCTGTCACTTTGTTTTGGCGGTTCTTGGTTCCGTGCATTGTTGGGTTTTTGAGACGGCTGTGGCTTACCTTTTTGAGTCTGATTTGTAAGTGATACTATATTTACTCGCCTTGCCTCCTTAAATTGATCAGCATACCGAGTCATATCATCTATGGACTTCGGTACTCTCTCTTTCAGAAATAATATTACCTCGTTATTACATATGTGTAAAAACTGATCTCTTAACATAAGATCATAAAGTCCATCAAACGTCTTCAAAACATTAGACATATCAATCCACCTACTAAAATAACTACCCAAACGAACAGAAAACTGTTGAAACGTTTCACCAAACTCTGGACGACAAGATCTAAACATCTGCTTAAAACCATCTTCAGTCATGTTATACCTCTTCAACAAACATGTCTTGAGAGCATCATAATCTAATACTTGATCTGATGGCAGCAAAGCGTACACATTTAATGCATTACCTTTAAGAAGTGCACTCAAATGAGTGGCCCATATTGATTTGTCCCATTTTTGCGATATAGCATACCTTTCATAACGACGCAAATATGCATCCATATCATCAGTACCTTCCTCAAAAGGAGGTAGTTTAGGTACCTTTGAGGGGTTAACATTACCTTTTTCTTCCCTGTGTTTTTCAGTTTCAAATAAACGAGTATTATCTAGCCTTTTCAATTCCAATTCATGTTCTAATCTTACCTTTTCAACTTCCCATTCTTCTTTCTCTCTTTCTCTTTCAAAACGTCTATCATCGCGTTGTTTCGCCTGTTGTAACTCAATGAACCTAATTAAATCTTCATTGGCTAACCCCAATGACTCACCATACTGTCGTAACTCTTTTAGACTCTCCATGATTGATTCCTGCTAATATGACTTGCTATGTAACAATAAACTAGACCAAGGACAATGCTAAATATATCACATATCTATATCTCGTAACACTACGCTTTAGTATCACAGTTGACCATAGCCTGGTCCACAAGTGTCAATCGCAACACAAAATAAACAATAGCCTTAGTCTAAATTTACTCTAAATAACAATACCTACATTAACTCTACTGTTTGTACTTGCAGCGTGCAACAACACCGAGGCAATGTAGTGTAGAAATTTTACAAATTCTGAGGTTCCAATCTATCAGGATTCTGTCGACATTACAGTTTCTAAAAAATACAATAGTAAGCTTTACTACACGTTATAAATGTATATTCAATGTATAAAAAAAATAATAATTCTTCTATAGAAAATATAAATTTAACTTCAAAATGTATAAGAAAAAAAAACACTTCAGACTTATCCCACTTCTGACACCAATTGTCATGGACAGACGGATGGATAAGTCTTACAGTGCTATTTTACAATATTGACTAAAGAATCAACGATTAGAATAAATAAATTATTTAATAAACAAACAAACAAAAAAACAATTAAAAAGAAAATATACATCAAATTATTCTAAACATTAAAGTCCAAATAAATAGTTCAACAGCTTCAGTAGTTTGTATATCCAGATTACTTCCCTTTGTATCGTTATGACGGTTATGGTATCGTGCACGACAGTTCCACTATAATATGTAGATATGTTGTTTGATGAATTATGTATGAATGCGTTCAATCCATATGACCACTCCTTAACACCGCAGCATTGTATTACTCTGGTGCAGGCTGGAACCTAGCAATAATATAATTGTACAAACTCTTTAGTACGATTATCAATTTAGATATGCATTTTACTTGCACGTTCATGCAACATAAACATGAACTCTATAATCTCACGTTCATAAAATGAACATATATATTCTATTAATTTACGTAGATAAATACGCACATACATTTTATATGTAGCAAAATGTGTCATACTGTAATAAATATCATAATTTGCATGATAGTTTCACGTACATAAGGAAATTCGGAACCTTGTACACATAAATATCACGTACATTCAATTTGTACCCGTAATTAACAATCTTTTTCTTGTTCACTAGTAAAACCGAAAATATCTGAATATAAAACATGGTTTTCATATCTTTAAATCCGTTTACAAAACATTATAAATTGAACAATTTACATAATGGAAAATTGTCTGCAGAAGTCTGAAAGTTTCGGAAATTTGATAAACAAAAGTGAGACACAGAAAAGTATAAATATATGTAAGAGCAAAACACTTACCTTGGAATTGATGCACTAGACAGTAGAACCATTGTAGGTTAAATTTAGCTATCAAATATGAAAATGCTCTAACGAGTGTGGCATCCTTCCACACGAAAAATCCCAAGCAGAAATAAAATGACAACGTGTCCAAAGAACTCATCTGACCACTGTTTAAAAATAGCCAAACCTGTCCGAAGAACTCGATTGACCACTATTTAAAAATAGTCAACAGGTGTGTAAATAGGCTAAGCCTAATCAGTGTGCGTTTAAACACAGGTGAACCAAACTTAGGTCAAACGTACATATATACATAAAAGCGTATGTTAAAACTATGTATAAAATAAACTGTGAAAAAAGGCGTCCTGCGCAAAGACTGCAAGTGCAATTCTCTGATCATTACGACAATTTCGAAATCATTATCTATATACAAGTTTGACTGAATAAATATGTGAATTACTCTATAAAAATTCATCTGGATCGTGACAGTCATTATAATGATTTTAACAACAACAAAAAATTCCCTCGCAACGTTTGATAGTGTTTTCTTGGATCTTGGTTTTGGGTGAGATAGTGATATGATAAATATCATGTCAGTTCCGGAGAACCGAATACGGACTTTTAACTTTCGGAACTTACAGCCAACCAATCAGCGGTAACGACCAAATGATAAAACAGTGTAATAATGCAACGTTTCAAACCAAAAAGTAAAAATTCAAGAATGTACAAATACCAAACAAAGACCTTATTATTTTTCTAATGTTTTTTTCCTATGTTTTTTTTTGTCTTCTTCCAGCATTTTGTTTTGCCCTCCCTCCTACCGCCTCTATTGTAGTTATCAATCTCGAATTTGAACCATCGATAGATCTCATCATGAACTTTTACCAGATGAACTTTTGTAAAATTTCATCATCCCCTTAGAAGTTAACTCTCTTTTATTGATTTTTTTTTAACATGGCCCCCTCTTTCTCATTTAAAGATATCATGACTTTCATTAGGACAATAGGTAGATCTCAAAATGATGTATTACCATATGAGGCTGCATAGGATTTCATAATCCCCTTTGAGGGTTATATCCCCTTAAAGCAATTTCTTTTAATTGCATTTTTTCTTAAAAAGTATAAGAGATAGAATCAAATTGAAAACAGCAATATATACAGCACCAGGAACAGATGGCAATGTTAATAAACATAAACAATTGTTTTGTTATTAACCCTTATAGGGAATTATTTCTCTTGAAAGATTATACATTGAGGCATGTTTTTCTGAATCAACAACAGCTTACCACCTGTAATTTTCAGAAATTGAAGAATTTAACATGCTAAGTTTGACGAATTACCAAAAACTTTCAACAAAAAAACAAAAAAACCTGAAATTTTCATCTTTTAAATTGACTTTGTAAGTTTCATAAGTTTTATTTATATAATTGATATGGCATGATTTTTTAACTTTGCTTAATGCTATCATTATGTATATCAAATTGAAGGTCTAAATGATCTCTACTCAAAAATGAAAATTTCAAACCCCTTTTTCATCCCAGTGGGAAGGGTGGGGGTCATTTAGTGCCAAACAATCAAACTTCTCTGGTGGTTAGGTTGTCGCATATCAAATGAAAGTCCATAAAGCGTACATTAAATTGACGTCCCCACAAAATGGGTTGGGTGGGGTAATTGAGTGCAAATAATAAATTTTCTATTAAGATAAGGTTGTTGTATATCAAATGAAAGGTACATTTCAAATATCAAATTCCTGTCCTCCAAAATAAGTCGGATGGGGTTATTTAGTGCAAAAATAAAACTGTGTAGAACATGTTGTAGTCGCATATCAAATGAAAGATCGTCAAGTCTACATTACATATAATATACTTCCAATCTTCTCGTAAATGTAGGCGGATGGGGTCATTAAGTGTAAAAAGGGAGAAGTTTTAGAAGTTATGCTTGTCGTATATCAATGGATAAATCATAGAAAGTCCATTACGAAAAAATCAATTTTGCAGGAAAGACCTTTCAATTGTTTTACAAACAATTGAGATACTAGTTCTTTTTTCGAGGACAAGTCAAGATTTGTTTCCTGTTTATTTGAAATCACAATATTGGGGTTTATTTTTTATATTTTTCGCTTGAAACTGTTTAGTCCTTCATTTACGAAATAAATAAGACAGAAGTTATAAAAGCGAATAAAAATGTTTTTCTTTATGACTTAAAATAAAAGTTTGTCAAATTACTATTTATCTTGTTCAAATATAAAGTTAAAACGCCTTGAAGATCTTGACAAGTATTCCGGATTAGATTCTTTACTTAGAATTAAGTGTATTGACAAAAGAAAACTTTATGATTTTATCTTATTAGTTTTTATTGTATAACTACTTAACAGCAACCCTACATGTATGTTTATTTTACTTAATCAAACATTGTCAAAATCAACAGGTAACTAATGTTTTCCATGATAAAGCTTCAAGGTACAAAATAAATATATAAAACGAAATATACACATAACGAAACAACACAAAATAAATTAAAAAAGCACGTAAACGTACACACATACACAGAAAATATTCGAGCAATCAGATTCGTCCACTTTTATCAAGATAAAAAAAAAGTAAAATATTTCAATATTTCATTAACCGTCGTAACCATATATCAGACGTTAGTTACATAGTATAGAAGGCTATTTAAAAAAAATGGATTTACCTTCAAAATACTTTCAAATATACACGAGGATAAACTGGATTTGGAATGACTGAAATTACAGCCATTATATTTTCCATGAGGCATTTTGCCGATCTTCACACCATGGATCCCTAAACGCCATATGGTGTCATAAATGTTTTCAACTCCTGTCTCTTAAAGGAAAATCCGGTGAAACTGCGGCAAAATCATGAAAGAGGTTCTAGAGCTTCTATTTGGTGAGGTTATTTATTTTAGTCTTTAATTGATGAGGGGAAAAATATAAAAACAAATTCAATGGTTTAACTGCATATTACTTATTGAATAATGCCTCTTTGATAACGCTCGAGATCAAATTATTGAAAAGTGCAAGTTTATGCAAAAATTGAGGGTTTGTGGATAAAAATGAACAAAAAATATAGCGAACTGGTCTTTATTCTGATAGGTTTAAATGACAACATTAAAACTTAAACATGGGAGTATGTATTTTCATTATTTTTGTAATGTACAAGAAGTCTTTTATTTATTTTCGTGATAATGATTTTCTATCAACAGCAGATTCATAAATAAAAACTCATTAAGATGTAACCTGTACAGCAACTGACTTAAGATTTGGGACATTATTAAATTGTGTGTACCTTTTGTTGTTCAACTGGTGGATTTAATAACAACAAAGTACTTTAAAATTCTCTGAAAAATATACATATATCTTCCCAAAGAGAAGCAAAAATACTTTCTGAAGAACGGGTAAAATCGAAAATCAATTCCAAACCAGTAAACAACAAATATATTAGGATAACTTAAATTTATTGTTATTAATTAATAACAGAACCGTATATATATGATCTGAGGGAAACAATTATGCAATCTTTCAATGAATAATATAAGATAAGCCGATCATACGCGATAAGCTTCCTTAGGTCTCTGGTGGATAGTTGTCTCTTTGACAATCATTCAACATCTTCAAATTATCTTCATCTGATATCAATATAAAACATTTTTTACAGATAAAATTATGCAAAATGAATTGATTTTATCGACTCGAATGTTGTGTAATTTAACAGTTCGTGCAATACTATAAGTATGGAATTAGATTTCTAAATACTGTGAAAGTTTATGGTCAAATTTCTTTTCACTTTGCTTACACATTATGTAAGTACAATTTTTAGAGATTGCAAAACACTCACTTAAGAAATTCCAAAAAACCTATTTACACATACCTGGAATTTATGACTACTAACTGCTTTTTCGCTGCAACAGTTTTATGCTAAAGACATTTTTGGTAGCAAAAATGGTTCGAGTGACATCCGTGTCCAACGAGAAATAATTTGTAAATAAAGGGCTTATTTTAGTTTGGCTTCTCACCGAACTTTGTTTATCGTTGATACTGTATTTTATTAACTTTTGTTTTTACTTAAAACTATATTCATGCGTTTCTCCAATATTATCTCCAAAAACAATTTTTTTTTAAGATAAAAAAAACCTCTTCATGTTGAACAATCCAAAAGATCTCACATACAGCTGTCTTTATATATGATACAGGCATTTTCTAAATTTAGGCATTTTGTAAAATGCCTGAAAGATTTAGTCATTTTGCATACTGACTGATTTTTCTAGGCATTTTACAAAATAACAAAATGCCTGCAATTATTTTATAGAATGAAATGTTAAAAAAAAAACCAATAAAATCTCTGAACACTGGAGCAGTTTTATTTATGATTACTGAATTTAACAAAAAGAGTTTAAATAATCGAGAATAAATTTCATTGAATATTCAAAATTCACCTAGCACAGAACGCGATAATTATTTATTATTTCCAAGAATGTTTGGACCACCGAATTATTACACAATATTTGTCCGTTTTTTTTTTAGCAAATATACTGTTCAACCACATTTGGTGATACCAAAATCATCACACATTCAGCTCTTTATGTAACTTTACTGATAAAACACTTTGCGTTTGGCAACATTAGGTTTATAGATAAGCACACAAGTTACACATGCATATCTTCTTTTCCCCAAATTATCAAAGTACATTATCATGATCAGTTAGACTTGTATATAATTCATATACTTTAAGGTGTTCTCTATACATTTATACTTTAATACTTCTAATTTATTGTATCAAGTCGAATAACATTAATTTAATGGTACCAATTCTACTGCACCAGTCGAGCATTTTGGTATTTAATGTCTTTTCGATAAAGCTTGAGATCAAATTATTGACAAATTCAGATTTATTAAAAGATTAAGAGCTTGTGAATAAAAAATAATAAAAAGTGTGGCCAACTATTTTTTTTTTAAATCAAACGACAAAATTCTATATCTGCGGATATCAGGTATTTGTCGTGGAATACTTACATATTGCCAAGCTTAAACTTTAAGTATGGGAGTATGTATTTTTCACAAGTTTTGTTATGCACAAGAATTCTTTCATTTAGATAGAGTTTTTTTTTGTCACTATTATTAAAGAAAACAAATGTAGTAGATTTATCGATTCTCAAAGCATTAAACTCACATACGTATATTTATATTGCAACAACTTTTTTTCATTCTTTAAAAGCAAAATGTTTAGCTGATACTTTTTTTAACTATAGTTCTTTATATTATCATAATAAAAATGACGATATATAACTCGTTAAACTAATATTTTGCTATTTAGAAAATATTGCATTTGATGTCAAAATTTTGTATTTGTCAATTATTTGCAAAATTTTGGTCATATTCTGGAATGAAACAAAATATATTTGTTATTGGGCAGTTTTCAATCTACATATTATGAACTCGTTCCATTGTCGTTTTTTTATCATTGTAATAAGACAGCATTGATGTTACATTCTTTTCTTTTTATTTTTATTATCAACAACTTTTAAGATAAAAAAAAAGATACATATATTCTGAAAACATTAAAGTGTTAACAATATTTCTTAAGACCAACTCATAAGTAAGTAAGTAAGTAAGTAAGTAAGTAAGTAAGTAAGTAAGTAAGTAAGTAAGTAAGTAAGTAAGTAATTAGTTTATTACAGTGTCACAATCTAACATTATACATAATATATTATATATCAGATAAAAACATCATAAAAATATATTAGATTCCTGCCTTAAAAGACATGTGAGACACTTTTACCTCATGCTCATTAAATGCATACACAATTTAAAACATTTAAAAAAAAAAAATAAAATTAAAAATACAAAACAATTACTTCGTAGTTCAAAAAAAAATTTCTCTTAAAAGAACAAAAAAGGTAGAATTAATTTAAAAATCTAAAATAATATGCTAATAAATAATAATTAAAAATTTAAGTTTTTTTAAAAGTTATAAATTTATCTTTCTCCTCTTAAACATTAAATGCAATGTTTTTGCTAATGCAAATTGAATTTCATCACAGCTCATAATATAATTAAATTTCTCTTCTACACTCAAGATTATAAAAACATAGTTTGATAAAAAGGGTGAATTGAAAAGTTCCTCTCTCAGGTCGGAATAAAAATTACAGTTCATTAAAAAATGTTGTTCAGATAGTTATAGAATATGTAGACATGTACAATAATTCAAAATAAGGAAAGGAAACGTATAAATGATTAGTAAGCTTATTGTTTCTCCGATATATACAACTATTCTACTTTTACCATGTTACCGATCGTGCAAGACCTTCATGGGTAATTAATCTATTAACACACCCATTAGAAATATGAATCATATGTGTTACTAAAATCATCATGCTGCAACCACTTTATTAAAGTCGAAATACAAGAAAAAAGTTTCTGGAACATATTCGTCTACTTTTCATCTGGGAACTATACATAATATATTGGTCCCAAGTTATTTTGAGAGTGTTTACAAATGTAAACGGAATTTTACGTTTTCAGAAATGTCACCATATATTCACAACAAAAAGGTTATTGGTTCAATGATTTTAGTCTGTAATCATTTTTCTTTTGATTGACGTTTTGAGTTTGTTATCATTGTTATAAGAGTGCAGTGAACTTGCATCTATTTTTTCTATTTTCTTTAAAGATAAAAAAAAAAACCTTTATAAGATATGATTTATCTTCTTGAAATCATCAGAGAGTAATTAATTTTAATCAGACCAGTTTATAGTTATAGATATATATATTTCAATATAAGAATAGGAAAATACATAGTAAGGTATACAAATGATAAAACCATTCTACTAAAACTATATTACCGACATGGGTAATCAAACTGCTTATAATAATGTACGAACCATTATGATACATGTTTTCACCCCTAAAATCATCGTTCTGCGATTACTTTATTTAAATTCGATAATATATTCAAATTATTTCTCGACCATATTGGTCTATTCTTTAACCTGTACATTGCATTTGCAAAATGTTTTTGAGACTGGTGACAAATGTAAACATGGAAATATACGTTATTAGCACTATCACGTATATTCGCAAAAAAACCAACTAATTGGTAATTATATGATTATTCACAGTTATAGAAGATTTTTTTTTAACAAAACCTATCAATGATGGATTCCTTTTCAAATGCAATTCGGGTAAGAGTTCCTGATTAAATGTTCATGAAACAGTAGAGACATGGAGGAGCTGCAGACGGTAAAACAGAAAAGAATTTCATTAAATCATATCACTATCTCACACAAGACCACGACAGAAGAAAGCACTATCAAAGAATGCGGGGAAATATTTGTTGTAAAGAATCACGGTGATGACACTAAAAGATAAAAAAAAAAAAACATTATTATACATGATATACTATCTCCTTGAAATCATTATAGAGTAAACAAAATTTTATTAAGACCATTTAATAGTGATAGATATATACATAAAATATTTCAATATCAGGATAGATAAATAAATGACTAGTAAAGTTTATGTTCCGGACCATATGAGTATTTGGACCATACGCGTATGGTCATTCCCATAAAGGTATATACTCATATGGTCCGACCATACGCGTATGGTCGGGGTAATTGACACTCTGTAACAGTTCACTTTTAATACTTCTAAACTCTTCATATGGTATGACCGTTCATTAAAAAGACGCTATCATATAGGTAATTTTATTATTATATCATAATGAAAAGATTAGCTAAATAAAAATTAGATGTTTCACATATTTAATTTTACTCACTAGTCAAAACTATAAAAAAAAAAAAAAAACACATTTTATGCCGATGGTCATTACCGATTTGTTATTACGAGTGAATGGCAATATGTCGACTAAAAAAAAAAATTCCTAAAATTTCGTATTGAACTGTTACACAAGAAGTCACTGGAAAGTAAAAATAATACATTGTCATGTAACCATCATTGTTTTTTTAGATAAAGTTTTTGTATTATTGAAACTTATATAATGCAATTAAAAAAAAATCCTATATGGTCCAAATACTCATATGGTCCAGCCCGTTAATAACCAAACGAGTATTATACTCATATGGTCCGACCACACACGTACAGTCGGAACATACGCGTATGGTCGGACCATACGAGTATACGCATATGGTCATGACCATACGCGTATGGTCCAAATACTCATATGGTCCGGAACATATACAAATGTATTTCCAATAAAACCATTCTACTTATTCTTTGCCACTGCTGGTGGAGATTTATTTCCCCGAGGGTATCACAAGCCAAGTAGTCAGCACTTTTTGTGCTGACACGAATTGTCATTGATATGATTATATTTTTTAGATTTACTGTTTACAATTTTTTGAATTTTTTTAAATACTAAGGCTTTTCTACCTCAGGCATAGATTACCTTAGCTGTATTTGGCAAAACTTTTAAAATTTTGGTCCTCAATGCTCTTCAACTTCGTACTTTATTTTGCCTTTTTAACATTTTTGGATTCGAGCGTCACTGATGAGTCTTTTGTAGACGAAACACGCGCCTGGCGTATATACTAAATTTAGTCCTGGTATCTATGATGAGTTTATTTATTACCGATCGTGTCAGATCCTCATGGCTAATCAAGCTCGTTAAACAACCCAAAAGAAGTAATAATGTATACGAACCATATACATTATGATACATATTTTTATTCCCTTAAATCCTCATTTTGAAACTTCTTTATAACAATTTGATAATTCAATTAAATTATTCCTGGATCATATTCGTCTATTCCTTCACCTTTGAACTGTACATTACATTTTGGTTACAAATATTTCTGAAACTGTTATCAAATTTTGAAAAGGAATTTTACGTTGATAGCGATATCGCCATACACTCACAGCAAAACGCAATTGGTTCATTGTTTTTAGTCTGTGTATTGTCTGATTATACACAGGTATACAGAAGGTTTGTTATACAAACTCTGAGTTAAATGTGTTTCTGCTCATATGAAAATAAAACTGTAGAGATTAGGAGGAGCTGTAAAGGTTTAACCCGAAAAGTTTTTCATTAAATCAAATCACTATATCTCACGTAAACAAAACCTAATTTAATTTGCCTTCTTTCTTTGTGTTTGTTGGCAAACTGATCTGAGCCTAATTGTTACGCCAAATAATGATATCTTATCTAAAGTAAGTTATTGTTTTGAGAAAATGCCATTGTTAAAGCAGCCACTAATTCTATATTTTTTTGGCGAACCGGATATAATTTGTTCATGCCAACTATTTCTTTATTTGAAACAAAGATAAATTCTGCATGATTTTTTTAAAAGTGCAAATTTGACAAAGACTAAAAGGATAAAATCAATGTTGGTAGTACAGCTATATACAGAATAAAAAAATTAGAAAATATAAAAATTTGTATTTGCATTTTATATATTTTCTTATTTATTATATCAAAAGCTTTTCTCTCTAAATTAAATTACAATGCCAAATATTTTAAAATTTCATCGGACTTGTGACGGCTACATGTATCTTTTTAGATAAGATATAATGTACTTGTTTATTGTAAGGGTTTTAGGATAAAATATAAATTAAATTCGAACGACCATATCATATCGTTATAGAATATATAGACATATACAATATTTCAAAATGAGGAAAGGAAATGTATAAATGACTAGTCAAGTAAACTTATTGTTTCTCTGATATATACAACTATTCTACTTTTACTATGTTACCGATCGTGCAAGACCTTTATGGGTAGTTAAGCTCTTTACACACCCATTAGAAATATGAATCATATTTGTTACTATTCCCTAAAATCATCATGCTACAACTACTTTATTAAAGTTGAATAACCAAAGCAATTAATTGGCGGAACATATTCGTCTTTTTCTTTTTTATTTGAGAACTACACATAACATTTTGGTCCCAAGTGTTTCTTAGACTGTAAATAAATGTAAGAAGGAATATTACGTTTTTAGCAATATCACCATATATTCGCAACAGAAACAATTGGTTTATTGTTTTTAGTCTGTATTTTATCTGAACATTCGCAAAAGGTTTGTTAAACGAACCCTGAACTAAAGGTTTCTTTTCTTCTTTTTTTTTTTTAAAAACAAAACCTATCAATGATGTTAGTACTTCCTTTCAAATGCAACTAGAACACACCCGCGAAATCGCGGGCATTCAGAGCGTAGTTTAAATTATGTAAAGTGTTGTTGGAAGAATTTTGTAAAATATTGAATGACTGAAGAATTTCAGCAAAAGTATCATAAGTCATAGGTTATTGGGGACAGGAACTTTATTTTTTTTTATCCCTCCTTCTTTATTTCCGAAATCCCCAATTTTTTGTTTTCTATCAATTTCAATATGAACATACCTTTAAATGTTATGACTGGCGAATTTCAGCAAAAGTATCATAAGTCATAGGTTATTGGGGACAGGAACTTTATTTTTTTTTATCCCTCCTCCTTTATTTCCGAAATCCCCAATTTCTGGTTTTCTATCAATTTCAATATGAACATACCTTTAGTATGTTATGAACATTTAAGTAAGGAGCCTGTAATTCAGTGGTTGTTTATGTGTTACATATTTGTTTTTCATTCATTTTTTGTACATAAATAAGGCCGCTAGTTTTCTAGTTTGAATTGTTTTACATTGTCATGTCGGGGCCTTTTTAAGCTGAGTATGCGGTATGGGCTTTGCTTGTTGATGAAGGCCGTACGGTGACCTAGCTATAGTTGTAATTTCTGTGTCATTTTTGGTCTCTTGTGGAGAGTTGTCTCAACATGGCAATCATACCACATCTTTTTTTTTGTAATGACTGGAGAATTTCAGAAAAGGTATTAAAAGTTCACATGAATTATTTTAGCGCTTATCTGTATATTATGAACATTCATTACTATATAAATAAAGTGTATTTACTTTCAATTCTAAGTTTACTAATCGATCCATGGTGGTCATTGATATAGTATACAGACCCTCTATATAATAAACTCTGTGATCGCCGTGGATAGTAAACTTGAAAATGAAAGCAGATAAATTTAAAATACTGTAACACTTTATTCGTAGTATATGTATGTTCAAGGAAAAACGCAAACCGGAAGTCTAATCTGACTTAAAATTTCGTCCAATGACGGGACAATATCCGGATGCCTTTTTTCTCGTTTTTCTCCCAAAATAACTTAATCTGAATAATCATATGAATGGATGACAAATGCGACTATGCACTGTACCTATAGGACACAGAGGCGTGTTGATTAATTTATTGTGGAAAGAAGAGAAGCGACACCAAAAATGAGGTCTTCTCGTTTAATAGTATAGATTCAGTGGAAGAATTTCTCATCAAATGTAAGTAAAACAGTAGATACAGAGAGTAGCTACACATATTAAACCAGAAAAGAATTAAAAGACCATGACACCAGAAAACACCATTAAAGAATGCGTGGGAATATTATTTTGTTAATATCATGATAATGACATTACAAAATAATATCTCGATGAATAATAGTCTGGCTGATTGGTGCAGATATAGAGCAGAATTGCTCACTTGATGAGGAAACCATGAAACTTTGCACAGTAGTTCTTGGTTGTATACCCTTTGATTTTAGCTATGGACCCACTCAGAAAAATCTAGTATGGCTGCCATTTTCAAGATGGCGGAAAAAAACGTTATAAATATCAAGATTGTCCGCAAAGAATTTTAAATAACTTCGAAAATTAAGTAATGATTTTTCAAAAATAGTCTTCATGTTCTTGAATTTGTTATCAATTAATTTTAAAATATATTAAATAAAATAGTTTGGTTATTTCTAGAACGCATACATTTGCAAATATGGCTGCATATACAAAAACAAATAATGAAAATCAAAATGTTCATCAATATGAAACATGTTATTGTTATTGTTCTTGAATCGCTTTCAGTCTTATTGGTTGGAATGAAATAGGTTGAATTGAGTCGATTGAACATTGATATATGTCCGTTAAATGTGGTGACAAATCCTCATCAGCAGTTTCAACCATGTTGTTATCATCATGACTGACTTCATTATGGAAACCAAAAACAAACTTTGGAACTTCATCATATGTAGTGTAAATGTCACAAATCCATTGCATAAAAACTTGAGATCTTCGTTTACTACCGAAGCACAGTTTTTTGTTTTTGCCATAGTATTGTTTTTGTGCTGTTCCATAAAACGGTCTCATATAACAATCAGTAGGATTTTCCTTGAAACCCACCATTCTATATGTAAATGTTCCTTTATTTGGACTATCTTCGCCCAACGCAGTGACGTATTCATTCTTCTGAAAATCTTTCCAAACCATTGGGTAAATATCAACGAAGTCCTTTTTAGCCAGTGTTTTTAGTGTTCACGGTAATTCTAATTCTGTTTTCCCCGTCAAAATGGGTATAAGAGCTTGTGGGGTTCCATCACCTACGATATTATATCCGTTAAGTGTTGTTCCTTTGAAAGTCTCCGTGAAATATTCATATGTCTTTTTCAATCTTCTTTTATATGTCATATGAGACAGAGAATCAAAACCGAGCATTAATACATCTAAACCAAGACCAGAAGTAATATTAGCTATCTTTTAGTGATATTCTGGTACATTTCGCACGCCTACATGTACAATTTCGTACACATTTTTGTCTTTCGCGGTGCAGTGAACTTTCACAAAATCAGATTTAAGAGGTAGAACTGAAGAATCAGATAACGTCAAAGTTTCCAAATCTTTGTTCTGGAAGTAATCAATACGATCAAAATAAGTGAGTTGACAAGAAATACTTCCATGTTTTTTCTTAACTTCATCATTGGCTCTTGTAAAGGGAACTTACTGTGATGCACAAGTCTGTCGTCGTTTTGTGTGATGATTGCGGTATTTTCTGAAGATTTTATTTTTTTAGATTGAGGTTGGATACTCATCAGTGTTGTTAAATAAGTTACCACCATACCGACAAACAATCCAAGAAAAAAATTTCTTTTAATATATATCCAATTGTACATTTTATCACACTTGTTCATTCTTGTCAAATTTTACAATTTCTGATAGATATCAGATGATTTGGTAGGAGTGCCATAGAGAAAAGTCACAATTTATAAAAGTAAAAAATATAGGTCAAAGCACGGTCTTGAAAACAAATCATCGCAAGGTCTTTTGAAAAATGTTTTGCATGCCAATGACTTTAAAGGGGCACTAGCTGTCAAATTCATGGTCACCGATTTGACTCAAATTCTCATATTTGATTTATAACCATGTAAAACATTTATCCATACTATCAAAAGTCTAAAATAAACAGTTTACAGAGCATGGGGTAGATAATATATAGGTTCGTTTCGTGTGTATTTTAGTCCAAACGCCATCTAATTAACTACTGATTTGACCTCAGATGACCATATAAGCGATGTAAACATAAATAAAGATATGAATAGAGTAAACCAACACGTGCAATTGGATTTTTATAGGTCTGTTTGATTTTATTTTATAGATTAAAAATAGATGTTTCTCATTGTTTTTAACCGTATAAGAATGATTTTATGTGCATCGAATTAGTAATCAAATGATTTACCGTAGTTTCACTTTCATTATTGACATTCTTTTTCTTTAAATAACCAGTACACGTACAATGCATGCGTTGTCAATGTCTAGCTAGGTGTTAAATTGAAGTTCACATGAATACTGATTTAAAGAGGTCGACTCATTCACTTGCAGGTGAATAACTAATAATCAATGTTTCTCAGCGTAATTTGACAAAATTAAACCTTTTTGGCTCATAAAGCTAATTGTTATTTCCATATTTCACTTTCATTATTGATTGAACAGAAAAAAATCAAACTTTACATTTTTTTATATATCTCGTAGCTAGTGCCCCTTTAAGGTCATCAACTCCAAAATTTGCTTTATAGAATGGGATTGAAATATGTTTTTTTCTAAACCAAGCAAATGCAAATGTTTTAATTTATTCAAACTGTTGATAAATCAAATAATTTTTAACACATTCTTATTATTTTTTTTTAATATCCTCGTGAAATAAAAAAAAAAGTAATCTCATGAAATAACAAATTTCAAATCTCATTAAGAAAATGATTTTTCAAAAGTGACTTATAAAAGATGTTTGTTACCCATTAACGTTGAAAGTTGCAGAGCAATTTGCAAAATCTATTTTTTTTAGTTTAAAATGACAGATTCAGATTCAATATTTTATTAAAGTCTCACCACTTGTATAACATTATACATTCCAATATACATATACAACATTGCGTATAACATGAAATATTGAATAACATATATAAAGCATATTGTATATCAAAACTAACAGTAAACTATCATTAGCTTAAATACTAAAACATTTACAGGCGCCATACTATTCAGAATTATGAGAGACTAATATTAAATGATTAATTATATACAATATTTTACACAATTTTAAAACTATATTTACCTAAGATTTAAAATACATCATCAGCTATATACAAATAAAATAAGTGTTCTTCTACATAAAATATTAAAGCAGATTTTAGCAATTACCTGACATAGTTCTTCATTTCTGAATAAAAATATAAACTTTTAGTCAACAGACAAGTTTTAAAATGGATCATTATGTTTTACTGCTTCACTATACAATATATTTCGAAAAGAGGGACGAAAGATACCAAAGGGAGAGTCAAACTCATACGTAGAAAAAAACCGACAACACCATGGCTAAAAATAAAAAGACAAACAGACAAATAATAGAACAGACGACCCAACATAGAAAACTAAAGACTAAGCAACACGAACCCCACCAAAAACTGGGGGTGATATCAGGTGCTCCGGAAGGGTAAGCAGATCCCGCTCCACATGTGGCACCTGTCGTGTTGCTTATGTTATTACACATCCAGTAAATAGTATTATTCGGTAGGACACATTTGTGAAAAGGGAAAGGTATTATAGTTACGACATAATACCCCAGTCCCACTAGGCCACGATCGCATTACGATCTGTGAAAAAAAATGCAAATTTCAATGATCGTAGTGCGATCGTGTAGATCGCAGTAAGGTGAGGTCTTCAAAATCGTGAAGAGCGTGGCCAACTTTGAACATGTTGAAAACAATCGTGGTGCGGTCGTGGCGAAATCAGGTCGTAGTGGAAGCGTAGTGAGAGCGCACTAAGATCGTAGTAAGATCGCAAAGGTCGCTGTACAATCGTAGCGAGAGCGTAGCGAAAGCGTGATTCTATTCGGAGAGACTACGCTACGATCGCACAGCGACGTTATCTCGACCTCACTACGACCAACACGTTCTCACTGCGACCCAACTACGCTTCCACTACGACTATACCACGCTGTTTACGACCATAGTACGATTCTAGCACGTCCTTGCCGTCCTCATCACGCTCTTCTTACGACCTGACTACGTTCACACTACGACAATCATTCTCATTGTCATTTTCACATAAAATATATAAAAAAGCTCCCTAGATTTTGTTTGTTTGAATGTAATTATCCATTTGCTCCAACGGCTCAACCATGCTTCTCAGTTTTATAAAGATTAGATTTTCCCGTTTAAATGGTTTAACACCAGTAATATTTTGGGTCCTTTATAGCGTGCTGATTGATGTGAGCCAAGGCTCCGTGTTGAAGGCCGTACCTTGGCTTTAATGGTTTACTTTTATAAATTGTTACTTGGATTGAGAGTTGTCTCATTGGCACTCATACCACATCTTCCTATATATATTGATACATCTATGTCATATCGTTCACTAAAATATCGTCATTGAGCTTTATGGACCAGCAATAGGTTGTAATTTAGGTTGGATTGGGCGGTCCGACATCTCTGCTTGATCAGGATTCGTTACTTTGCTCCCTCTGCCTCTACATCAACTCCTACCATCATGCCCACGTGTTCTGGTAGATTTTGGTGGCATGACTGTATTGTTTCCGAGAAATCTACGATTTAATCAGAAATAGAAGGAATTGAACTGTATTGATATGTAACACGATGTTGACGTTATTGCTGAGAACGTAGTAAGATCGCGCTATGAACGTAGTATAATCGTGGTAAGAACGTGTTATAATCGCAGTAAGATCGTGTCGCAATCGGATGACTCGTGGTATGGTCGTAGTGAGAACGTGAAGAGCATAGAAAGATCTTGATAAGCGTAGTGAGGTCGCAGAATAAGCGCGGTGAGAACGTTTTTTTTTTTAAACAATTAAATCATCTTTATTGCACTAAATGCTGTTTAACAATTTACCTAGCTTACAGCATTAGGCTAAGTATCCTCGCGGTGAGAACGTAGTATAATCGTAGCGGGATCTTTGTAGAAGCGTAGAGAGGACGTAGTAGAATCGTGAAAGCAACGAAAATTTACATGTTCATGCCGCTCATACCGCGACCTCACCACGATCTAAATTTATTTTAGATCGCGGGGAGCGTAGTGCGATCGTGGTCTAGTGGGACTGGGACTTAAGGAACATATCCGATATCATCCGTAAAATTTACGAAGGGATGATTTCAACTTCACCATTTGGAACTCTTGATTTAATTGTTTACTTGTGAGTAGCAATCGAAGGTATGCATATAAAGGACATAAAGTAAATACATGTTTTCATCTTCAATTTTATTTTTACGCGTAAAACAACTCCTTTCACTTTTGGGTTTATTCTCATATCTTCCTGTTTCTATATTTAAGTTGCGAAACGCCATTTCTAAATTTTGCATAAGCACTTCTTAATATAATAAACACATTTGTTTTGAATATTACTCTGTACAATATTATGATTTATAAAGCTTATAAGTACGAAGCTTGTTATCAGTACTCTGACACAATTTTCTTTTGCCATTCAGCATTACATTTATTAAATAAAACATTTTCAACTTGTAGAACAATATTCTTATGCAGCACGCTATAACACCAGTTTTCTTATTATTTAAATAATTTTTATGTGACCATTTGAAAACTCTATACTTTATTCTGTCATTGGTCATGGCACTACATCTTGCACAGTCCATAAAGACACATGTCCATTGCTTTACACTAGCTATAGGTGGTCTCCAGCCCATGTCACCGTTAATTGCATCATTTGGCGTATACTTGCCAACATCCCCCCAAAAAAAACACAACCTGACAGCTCTCTTTTGTAGATCGTTGATATAAGAAATAGAACGAGTGCCCCGAATGGTTACACCGAAGCTTATAACTGACCATACCAATTTACCAAGAATGTTGTAAAGGTACTGTGCTGGAAGCCACCATGTGCTTTATATTTAACAATTGATAAACTTAGAGCTTGACTGGCAGACATTGCTACAGCTTTAGCCATCTCATTATAATCGAGATATACTGTCAACAGTAGACCCAGATATTGGTAACAAGATACATTTGACGTGAAACTGTTCTTATGTATCCCGTCATACTTTGAACCAAACAATTATTTTATTTATTATTATTACTATTACTGTTAAGTCTGTTTTTTGTTATATCTACTGTACGTGACTCTGCATTTATGTATGCCGTCAATCGAACGACAAAATGATTTTTATGTCTACCTGTGCGAATTTCAAACGCGCAATTTTACACCAGTACTGAAAACCTTCTATCCTTTACGGGTAGACTGTACATAGATAAATTAAGTCGTATAAGAAAAGCAATATGAGTATGTTAAATTTGATGTATGCCTTTTTGTGCTTCTTCGTTACATTTGATGTTTTTATAGTGATATTAAGATGATAACACAATATTGACTGCTGTACCCCTATTTTTGACATTTTTACTCTGTGAGTATGTTTGTTTTGTTCATACATCGTTGACAATGTAATGGAATTTGATGCGACTGTCATACAAGTGAGAGGTTTCGCTAGCTATAAAACCAGGTTCAATCCACCATTTTCTACATTAGAAAATGCCTGTACCAAGTCAGGAATATGACAGTTGTTATCCATTCGTTTGATGTGTTTGGACTTTTGATTTTGCCTTTTGATTTTTGATTTTCCTTTTTGAATTTTCCTCGGAGTTCAGTATTTTTGTGTTTTTACTTTTTTTTGTACTGTATTATTATTTAACAAAAAAGATTTAGATGTTTGTTGAACCGAAGGGTTCCTAAAATGAACAACTTTAGTTTTATCTAAGTTCATATTCATAAAACTGGTAACACTACAGTTACTTTTTACATCTAATAGAGTCTGTAAATTATTTTCAATTTCAGCAATGAATATAATGTCATCAGCATATAAAAGTATACCAACATTTCACCATCAATGTCTACACCACTGTCTAGTGCTTTTAATACATCAATTAAATAATAAATAAAAATATTTAACATAACAGGCGATAAAACACATCCTTGTTTGAAACCTGAATTAACGCTAAACCAGTCTGTTATATTGTTATCAAGTTTAATACAACATTCTACGTGTGACAAGTGTTTTTTCGTAAATGTACACGGACGTTAATTTCATGAAAATTACAAATTTCAAACCTCATTAAGAAATGATTTTTCAAAAGTGACTTCAAAAGATGTTTGTTGCATTTTTCAAACAAATTAGCTTTTTTAATTTGTAAAGCAATTTGCAAAATCTATTTTGTCAGTTAAAAATGACAAATGTTTGGCGTAAATATACACGGTCTATTAATATCAGGAAAAAAAATCAAAACACTATTTATCTTATATTCATTTTTTAAAATTAGTTTCGAAGGATAAACTAATGTTCGACAGAAATTTCTTGTTTTAATGTATCGAGGACCCAAATATCAATACATATTGAAGTCTGGAGCTGGCATGTCAGTTAACTGCTAGTAGACTGTTGTTATTTGTGTATTTTTGTCATTTTATTTATTTTCTTTTGTTACATCTTCTGACATTGGACTCGGACTTCTCTTGAACTGAATTTTAATGTGCGTATTGTTATGCGTTTACTTTTCTATATTGGCTAGATGTATAGGGGGAGGGTTGAGATATCGTAAACATGTTTAACCGCGCCGCAATTTTGCAACTGTCCCAAGTCAGGAGCCTTTGGCCTTTGTTAGTCTTGTATGATTTTTAATTTTAGTTTCTTGTGTATAATTCGGAGTTTAGTATGACGTCCATTATCACTGAACTAGTATACATATTTTTTAAGGGGCCAGCTGAAGGACGCCTCCGGGTGTGGGAGTTTCTCGCTACATTGAATACTCACTGGAGACCTTCGGCTGTTGTCTGCTCTATGGTCGGGTTGTTGTCGCTTTGACAAATTCCCCATTCCCATTTCAATTTTATTTTTTACAGAGTTTGTCTTTAGTGCCCTGTGGAGACAGTTGAGTGCCTCCACGTGCTAAAGGTTTATGCTCTTTTATTATACTATTTTTTTTGTAATATATATTTTTATTATTTTCATATCATTTTCAAATCTCATCTACAAATAAAGATGCACAAACAAATTATTCTGCTATAAATCCTAAACATATAGTTAACCATACTTGTTACAAATTATAAAATACAAAGTCAGTAACAGAATACAGAGTACATCTGCATTGAGCTCTATTTCTTAATAATATTATCAATGCTTGACCATTTTTCTTTTTATCTTATTGCTTTACTGGTAGAGCACAAGTTCATAGAGACCATGTCAACCCTATAATAATAGTTTAGCCATTCAATTGCTTCAGCAACAGATGGGATTGTAAATCTAACTCTACATAAATAAACATATCTCTTCAATATCAGAATACATGTATTAAGAATATCTTTAAATAGATGATGTTTAACACCCAAGATTATACTTGATAAGGTTGGGAGAAAGCTTACATTACATACATCTTCTAACTTTTGAAAAAAATTAAGCCAGAATGTTCGAACATAACTACATTCAAAAAAGAGGTGTATGTATGTTTCTTTAGTTTCGGTACAAAAAGTCCACAGTTCTGTTTCACTATATTTACACTTCATAAGTAAAGTATTTGTTCCTAGAATTCTATGGAGTAATCTGTATTGAAATGCCCTTAATGTGGGATCTTCAGTTATAATTAAAGGAAGACTAAAAAAATAATTCCATTCTTCGGCCACAATATCTATTCCCAATTTCATTTTCCATTTCTCTTGTATGCGTGATGGGGTTTCCTTTATTTTATCTAGAAAAAAATTATACAAATGTTTTGATACTTTATCAACTGTTTTAATGGCGGTAACAATTTTGTGACTGACAGTATTTAGTTTGATAAATACTTGAGAATGAATAACATTCTTCCATTCCTTTGGCAGTGCCAAGAATAGTCCATAGAAATCTAAGAAAGTTGTTTTTATATTATAATTTCTAATAAATTCATCATAATTGTAAAATTCTCCATTTTCCTTAATGAGATCATTTATGAAAAATACATTATTCTGTATCCAATTTTTTATAAAAAGCTGTTTTTCCATCAATCATAATATTTTCATTTAAAAACAATGGTTGAGACAAGATATCACTTGGGGCTGTGGTCAGAGGCTCACACAATGAGGCCCATGATGAAATTACATTTTGCCAAAAAGGGTTAAATTCTTTTTTAATTTCATTGAGTGCTGATTTTGATAAATGCCACATATTTTCACCACCATTCATTTCAAGGTGATCTGCCAATAGAACCTTCCATGAGGAATAATTTGTGGGGTCTAAAACTTTTTTAACCCAGGATAACTTAAGTGATTTTATAAATGATTCAATCTGTGGCATTTTTACACCACCATCCTCGTAATTTGAGATAAGTATATTTCTTTTAATTTTGTCCCCTTTACCATCCCACACAAATCTGTATAGCATAGATTGTATCTGCTTTAATATATCTGGGGATGGATCTGGTAAAACAGTAAAACATTGAATTAGAATTGGTAGGGCGAGAGTTTTCACAACTACAATTTTCCCATATATAGTAATATTTCTGAATGACCAGTCACTTAAAAGATTTTTTACTTTTTGAATTTTTTCTAAATAATTATCAACACATATATTAGCTTTTGACAAACAATATTGAATGCCTAGGAGTTTGAAATTTCCTGAATGGTTCCATATTATTGTTTTATTTGTGTTTAGCTCCTCACCACAGCCCCTTTTTGCCCCAATCCATATAACTTGCGTTTTTTCAAAATTAGCCTTCAAACCAGAGCATGAGTAAAACAAGTCTATCTTATTTAGAGCACTGTTGAGAGATTCTTCACTATCATCCAGGATCAAAGTCGAATCATCAGCATACTGACTGAGTAAAAATTCAGAATTTTTAATCTTTATACCATTAATGTTGTTGTCATATTTTATTGATGCACTAAGCAGTTCCAAACATAAAATAAAAAGATAGGGAGACAATGGATCCCCTTGTCGTACCCCCTCTCTATTACAAAAAAATCAGATAGATAGCCATTATTTTGAATGCAGCTTTTTGAATTGTAGCAAAGGGTTGTGAACCATTTCACTATTGTGTCCCCAAAACCTAGAAATTTAAATTTTTCACATATAAAGTTCCACTCAAGAGAGTCGAAGGCTTTTTCAAAGTCCAACAAGACAAGCAAGCCAGGAATATCTTCGTCATCTACTTTTTTCAAGAGGTCATATATAAGTCTTGTACACTCACCAATATATCTGTCTTTCATAAAGCCAGTTTGAGTTTCACTAATCAGGTGACCAAGGACTTTTTTAATTCTATTTGCAATACATGTTGATACTATTTTATAGTCTACATTAAGTAGTGAAATAGGTCGCCAATTTTTTAGAAAATGTTTTGGTTTACCATCTTTGGGTAGACAGGTGATAACACCTTGTGTTTGTGAAATTGATAATTTACCTTCTTGAAATGCTTCTTTGAAAGAACGCAGTAGGAAAGGATTAATGTCGTGCCAAAATTTTTTATAAAACTCAGTTGTAAAACCATCCAGACCAGGAGATTTTCCATTTTTCATATTTTTTAATGCATTATGAATTTCTGAGCTTTTTAGTTCCCCCTCTAAATTAATATTTTGTTCATCAGAGAGAATTTTGATAAATGGGTTTTCAAGAGAAAAGAAATTAGCTCGGTGTGTATTATTTATAAGTGTTTTCTTAGATGAATATAGATTCTCATAATATAACTTTTGTTCCGCACGAATTTTTGCTTGATCAGTGATAAATTCACCATTATCTAAAGTTAATTTTTGTATTACTTTGTCAATATAATTTCTTTTCTCCAGATTACAGAAATATTTTGTACTTCTCTCCCCTTCAATTTGCCATTTAGTTTTTGCTCTCATTATTGCCCCTTTTATTCTAGATTCTCTGAGCGACCTTAACTGAAGTTCAATACGTGTAATTTCTTCCCTTTTATCATTGATATTTTCATTATTGTTCAAATTGTTCAATTGACTTTCTAGTTCTTGTTCTTCCCTACTGCGTTCTTTCTTTTTAAAAGATGAATAAGAAATTGTTTTTCCTCGTATCATCAGTTTTAAAGTTTCCCAAAACAGTTGGTCGGAAATGGAAAATTCTATGTCTTCCCTATTTTCAGAATCAACTATTTTATATTGATCAATACAATCAGCAATACAAGTTTTAGTATTAGTAATAAATTCTTTGTCGTATAATAAAGCATTGTTAAATTTCCACGTCCCTTTGCCTTTTTCATTTGTATTAAATTGAATGGACAGAGATATGGGTGAGTGATCAGACCTATATGCAACACCAATATCACACGAGGTTATCAGTGGTTGAAAATCAGATGAGACAAGGAAGTAGTCCAGTCTTGCCTGCTTCTTGTTAGGTCCTCTCCAGGAAAACCTCTTTTTTTCTGGGTATAATTCCCTATAAACATCAACCAGATCTATTTCTGACATCATTTCATTAACCTGTTTTTGAGCTTTAGGATTATTTTTATGCAAATAGTTTAAAGTATCCATATCATAATTTTGTGGTAAATTCCAATCACCCCCCACTATTACTGAAGTATTACCAAAATTTTCAATATCTCTTTGGAGTATTTCATAAAAAACTGGTTTGTCCTCATTGGGTCCATATACCACTGCTATTGTCATTCTATGATTGAAAATTTTTATATCTAGAATTACATAGTTCCCGTTTTGATCCATTTTCTGTCCAAAAATTTCAAAAGAAAAAGTACTTCTAAACAAGATAGCCACGCCTCTACTGCTCGTGGTATGCGACCCAAATATTATTTTATAACCCCATTCTGCCTGCCAATACTTTTCAAGTTCTTTTTTACAGTGAGTATCTACCAAGAAGACCATATCATAATTTTCTCTACATTTACTAGATATATCTCTTCTTTTAATTTTATCAGAAGACAGGCCTCTACAATTTATGCAACCAATTTTGAAACTACCCATATGTTATATCACTTACAATTTTAAAGGATGAATGATCTAAGATTATACAGTCAATAAACATATTCAGAGCAATACAAAAAAATAAAGTACAAGTAAGTAGAGAGAAATGAAAGTGACATAAAAATGTTTTTTTCGAACCGTTTAACCCATAATAACCTGAGGTCTCCCGTTTCATGGTAATACAATTCTAATTAAGTAAATTAATTAACTAAAATACAGTGGGTGTCTCTCTTCCCCAGCCCTTTATATATAAAAACAAAATATAGTTTTTATAACAAAAACAAAAAAACAAAAACAAAAATAACTGTTTTCCCCTTTCTTTATACCTCTAAAAAAAAAAGAATTATGGTGCAAATCTCTGTAATTCTTTTCCCATTTCAAGTTTTGTAATGTTTTTAATTTTGAGGATCAGAAGTTAAACTGTTTGTTATTGTTGTCCGGGGTGCCCCCTTTTTGCTGAAAGCAGATAATTCTGCTTTTATTTGAGAATGCCATGTCTCTCAGGTTGGTTTGTTGTTTTTTAAAGGTGATACAGTTTTGAACAACTGTTAAGTGACATTCTATTTATATGTGGGGTTCTTTAAAAGACATAAAAGGAGCCAGTATTAGGAATTATAGCCATGTGCGTTTTATATGATGGACCGCTACTAATTAAGTCTGACCACGTTCAAAACTTAATAAAAACTATTAACACCTACTAGACGAGTTCAATAAGGGTGTATATTTGGAATAATGTTTACCTAAGTACTCTTGAAAGGCACATATTATGTATTTCTTTAGTTTAGAGAGGGTTTTATTATTCTCCGTGTTTTTGTCTGTATCGTGAGCCAAAACATCCGGTACAGGTTGCGCATGCCCACCTGAGCAATCTAATATGCAAATTAGCCATGTGCGGATGAGCCGGGACATACAATTTATCAACATAGAAAAAAAACCCTAACAATTAGAGAGAGTTTTAGAATACACAATGTAAAAAAAACACCCCAAAAACAGGAACGTAGAAATAAAATACAATAAGAATAAACAGAATGTTACTGTGAGTATTCTAATGCGATTTGTTTAAATATTTTTTCGTTTAAATCAGTTAAAAGTTATTTATTTTACATGAGAAGGTCTGCTGAAAGGTCTATGATGATCTCTTCTTTTTCAGCATGACAAACGGATACTCTTTAATGTATACAAGATGGACTTTCCTCTGTTCAGATGAAGACAGTGCACGTCTTTCATTTAAAAGATTAAATCGAAGTTATGCAACAGACGGCGGCACATCGGGCACAACACTATACCCACCTTCCACGTTGTAGCTTCATCCCAGCGGCCAGAACGTCGTCTCGATCTATCAGACTATTAAAACGCACAATAATCTTTCTCTTCTCTTTGTCTCCCTCTTTTCCTGGTAGCCTATGCACGGCCTGGAACAGCATTTTTTCGATGCGCTCCTTGGGTATTTCTAAAGTTTTTTCAAAGAAGTGTCGGACATACAAATCAGTAGCTTTAGGCATCTCGGCCAAGGGGGTTCCTCTCACACCACTTACCACCAGGTTCCATTTTCTGCCCCAATACTCTAGCTTTAGTCTTTATTTTTCTTCTGTTGATATTTTTTCCTCAATATCAGGAAGGAGTGTGTTATGTATGTCTTTAATACTGTCATCCATGAGTTTAGCATGAGATTCAAGGTTTTCTACATTGTCCCTTAGTACCTTGACCTCTGTTTTCAGAAATTCAACATCCCCCTCTAATTTGAGGTGCAAACTTGCAAAGCATTCGGACACAGATTTAGATTCGTACATTTTTTTAATGTCTCATACCTTTCTTGTTCCCTGGGGTCCATGGTTATCAGTTGTCTCCGTATATTTCCGTCAAAATGTACTTTAAATAACGATTATCGATTCTGACTCCGACCACTGACCTCTGTTTACACGAATAACGAAGTTCGGTCCACTCGAATAATATTTCCAAGATAATGTTTGTAACAATTAAAGACTTTTGTATCAGGTTTATGTCATTTAAAACTTGCTAGAGTTTGGGGATCATCTATTGTTTTTAGTTTACGACCTTCACATAACTCACATACATTTACTAACTGGTTTTTCAATAAAAAAGGCGGAGAGTAGAAAAACACCACTTCATGCAATCGCCATGCTACCGGAAGTTTTATTATACTAGATTATGAAGTGTGTGTCCGAGCGAGAACTTCTTTATGTTCATTATTTTAGGAATATTTATCAAAAAGTAGTATTTTAATACTAATAAGCCCCTTTCATCTATTTAGTCAGACGTCAGTCGCTTTCTTGATATACCCTATCTATTGTTAAATTTGTCGGGTAATTTATGACAAAAAGCTTTTGACGTGTTTAGCCGAACAGTTTTCTCATTTTTACATTATTCAATTTACTGTGTGCTGGTTCATATTTTGGACGCCAGTCTTTGCTCCTTTTTAATAAAATCCTCATTCCAAAAAAACAAATATGAAGCTTAGAAATGGAAAAATATTAAAGTAATAAGAAACCTCAAATTAAAAAAAAATATGCATATGTTTTTTATAACTAAATGGATAGTTTTCATTATACAACTTATGTACATATACTTTTTTCTGAGGAAAATTCTTTAATTTGTCCACATTTAGAAGAAGTTTACTTATTTTTAATTGCTTGCTTCCAGGAAGCAATTCGCCGACATATTTTCCGTATGCATAGTGACCCGAGCGTAACCCTCCTCGTAAAATTCCGGTGATCGCAATACGCATGGATCTGTCACTGAAATAAACAAATATCTGATTATACATGTTAAACACGTGCTCAATACCCATGCTTTTTGTGATTTGTTTACTATAAGGTGACAATCGGTAAAACTCGGCTTCAAAACACGGCATTTAATGAGCAGCCATATTTGTTAAATCATAACAAACAGAGAGAAAAAAATTGAAGATTTTATGATATATTTGCGAAAATAATGATAAAACCGTGCATAGAGGACTAAGTTTATGATATATACATGCATTGGTTCAAGAATTGGATAAACATTATTTTTCACCACTCACTCGTTTCATATGACTTTAAATTCTAAATTCGTTCAAAGGGTCTCAATTTTCAAAATCGCTTATCTAAGAATACTACCATCGCTAACATTTTTAACAATAAAAATCGTGGTTACCCTTGTATCGATAAGTGTCATGCCAAAAAATTACTTACATGTCCCCGTCTTTCCATCAACAATACGGTAAGGTCCACGTTTAATGGTCGCACATTTTCTTTGAATTTTATAATTGATATTACTTGTAAAACAAACAGTATTATCTATTTACTCGCATGAAACAAACTGGGATGCGGTATTTAGTACGTAGGTGAAACTGGACGATGTTTATTCAAACGCACGCAAGAACACCTGTATCGTTATAAAAGACCCAATAAATTCAAATGTATCATTTATCAACATCTGAAGAAGCACAATCATCTTAGGTAATATTTAACAGTTCAACCTTTAGAAGTAGTAAAATAAGCAGCCTGGTGAATCTCATTCAAAGTGTGTACGATCACGGAAAATAATTGAATTAAATTGGACTAAAAAATTACAGACAGTCTACCCTCTCGGTCTTAATGATAATATCATGATAATTGGTAATATATCAAGAACCGATTCTGTTAACATTTTGGATATAGCTTCTAAAACTGTTCGTAAAAATCGTTCTCATGGACGTAGAAAAAGGTCGCAATCAAAAAAATTTCGGACCGACCTTACAAATATTTCGGACCTAATTTCTATTTCAAAACACAACGGCAGACGTTATCTGTTAACCAAGTTCTGTTCTTTACCTATAAATAAATTAAATAAAATTTCAGAGGATTGCAACACAATTTCATATTACAGTCCTAAGTATGAACTCGTTCAAATTATAATGGCATTTTGTTATTCTAAACTGTTTCCCAAAATTGATCGCCCTGAAGATCATAAAAACATTTTATTAAAATAAAGTATGTCACTAAAGGTTTTGATTTTGTAAATATTGTCGGTATTTTTAACGACCATTCTGTTAAAGACCAAATTCCTGTATATTTTGATAATACTGAACTCTTATTTGTTATATTTACAAGAAATCTACCCGGAAATATGTGTTTAATTATAGCCAATTGTGTAAAGATGTAAATATCATTGAAAATACACCTATGTCATGTAATTGCAGTAATTCCGAATACACGTATGACCCCATTTCCCATGTCATAACAGGAGACCTTAACATCGTTCGCGACCGAGAGTTAAAATCATTCCTCAGTAAAGGACCTAAATATCGTCCCCCGTCAATTATTAATTGGAATGAGTGTCGTAATATCATCCACGACTCACTCCGTACCTTGCTATGGGGTAAAACGGTAAAAAGCTGACAAAAATCTTTGGACTCTTTTTTTTAATTCAGTAATGAAGATAGTTGATATTCGAATACAACATTTTAAAGAACATTTTACTCTTAACAACAACCTTAAAAACCCTATGTCGCGTATCAAACATAAACTAAAAGAACTAGCCAAGGAATTTGTTTTCGTCCCGGCTGATAAAGCTGCTAATAATATCATTATTGTTTGACGTAAATTTTATATTGATGTTCTGCAAAAGGAAATCACCAATTCACCAACATTCCAACTGACTTCATTTTCAGAAAACTACATCTGTAACAAACACAAACTGTTAGCTACTTCTTTACAAGCAGAACCAAATACAATGGAAGTCCCAACTATGTACTGGCTTCCGAATCTACACAAAAAACCTTACAAATATAGATTTATTTCATCTTCAAGCCATTATTCCACTACTAAATTGTATTTTCTACTAACTAGTACACTTGGTACAATAAAAAACCTGATAATAAATTGTTCAAGTAAGGCCTTTGAAAATATTGGAATTAATTACTTTTGGAGTGTCAAAAACTCGTTGGAAGTACTTGATAAATTACATGCATATATTGGTGATATTGAATCTGTTCAAAGTTTTGATTTTTCTACCCTGTATACCACTCAGAAAAAAATCTCATCTCTAATTGACTGTGCATTTAAAAAGTCAAAATGCGAGTACATATGTTCAAACTCTTTTAGGTCATTTTTAAGTAGCAATAAACAAAAGAACTATGTCAATTGGGCATGCTTTGATACTATATATACGCTTGAATTTTTACTTGATAACATCTTTGTTCGCTTTGGAAATTCCGTATATCGTCAAGTTATTGGAATTCCAATGGGGACTAACTGTGCACCACTTATTGCGGACCTGTTTTTGTATTATTATGAGTAACAATTTATGACTAAGATTAGCAAAGATTCATCGGAACAACATTTGATACAAAAATTTAACAATACTGATATATTGGCTCTCAATAATGACGATTTCAGTATGTATACTAAAGAAATTTATCCTATTGAACTTACTTTAAATAAAGCTTATACTAACAATGACCACTGCCCATTCCTCGATCCTGATATCTATATCATTAACGGGAAGCTTAATACAAATATTTATGATAAAAGAGATGATTTTTCATTTCTTACCGTTAATTATCCATTTTTAGATTGTGACGTTCCCTTGTCACCATCTTATGGTGTTAATATATCTCAACTTGTACGATTCGCACGTGTATGTAACAACGTATTGGATTTTAGCCACATCTGATTCAGGTATGACCAAGAATATAAACATCTAAACATGTGCTCCTAAACACAAGTAACTGGCTATGGCTAGGATGTGTGGTTCTGTTCTGACAAGAAAAACGTTCAATAAATAACTTCCATGGGCAAATATTGTATACATTATAATTTTAAATTTCCACAAAAGTCGAGGAGGCGATGCATCCTGACTTTTGGTCTGAAATACAGAAGACAGAATTTGCCTTAAAAAGATTGATATAACCGCAATGGATTATTGTATGATAATCACAATGTGAATTGTGATGATACTTCCTCTTTATTTACCTTCTAGCAAAAGCAGCCAGGATTCTGCAAATATCACACTATAAACAATAGCAACTACAAAGACGACCAAAGCACCCTTTCTTCCCATGGTCATGCCGGTTTGTTTACATCGCTTACAACATTTAGGATAAAACAAAAGTAGACATAATACCTATATATATTTGTAAATCAAGTTTTCTTATTGAAAGGCTATACTTTGAATAGTATGCTAATCTTGTGTTTGGTCCAAAAGTCTACGGAATAGAAAAAATAGCTTGGTAACTTGGTATTCACTATAGCTAAAGCTTTTCTCTATAAATTTAACTATAATGGAAAACATTTACAAATTCATCCGACATCAGACAGCCACATGCAGCGTTTTAGAAGAGCTATTACATTTTTATACTAATGGTTTTAGGATAAACATGAATTAAATTCGAACGAGAATGATGAGTGAAATAACTTAAAAAGAAAATGTTACTTACAAAATTATGAAAATCTTCAATTGTTTGCCTGTTAGCTAGTATCTAAGTATGAGGTCACAAACTGTCGGTTTTTTTCAATGATAATATTGAATTTAATTTCTTGAAAAAAAAATAGTTCTTATGCAGTGTTTTCACGAACTGGCATTTCTTACGAGTTTTTTGTTTAAAAAATAAAGTCAGTATATTTTTTTTATAACACTACATATCTAAAATTAGAAAAAAAAGTCTGACGTTCGGTTAAAAAAAATATAAAAAATTACACAAACAGAAATTTTATAGAGCCTCAACTTCGCATTGTTGTCTCAAACTGTAAAAAATCAACATCGCGTGCGCTTACTTTGACCACTTAAGCATTAACCTTTAGCCATGATTTTTATATAAACTGTAACGTGACAAAGGGGAGGAACGACAACAACACAGACTGACGGACATAATTTAAAGCCTGGTATCTATGATGAGTATACTTACTTACGGACGGAAAAAACCATCCAGTAGGGCGTGATGTGTCTGTTTATAGTGATGCCCCTTTAATAAAAAACAATCGCAATGTATTAATTATAAAACTATAGAAAACTTTATTGTGTATTAACTATTCACACACTGAAACATAGCACTTAAATAAATAGCAGGGACTCATAGTATCACTATGACTGATTTTAACTCTTTCCTGTAGAAATCGTATAATGACGTGAGTTTTGCTTTGAATAACATGAATGTATGGGATTTTTTTAAAAGTATGGTTCCTTAATAAACTTAACATACTAGTTATTGCCCGTAGAAAGCTAAAAACATGAAATCCCACTCTAAAGAATCAAAAGCAAATATTTGTATGGTCTTGCCAGACCTGGATTACTGTTTTTCCATGGACCGATATTTTTCCACGTAGTATGTCTTGAATTATTTAAATCTTTGATCAGAATATACATGTGGATTGATTGCCTAACAACGTAGGTGTATGCAACGAAATATGACCATACAGCCTTCAATTATGAGCAAAACCCATTCAACACGCGGCTGATTTTATTCCACACAGTATTTCTTGAATTATTTAAATCTTTAATTAATACTGTTGTAATCGAATTCAAAAACATATTTTTAAAACTACCCGCCAAAAAAGCAAAATGAAAACAGGAGAAACAAAAAGAATCGCATAGCGTAACCATATTACCCCCAGACCCCGGATTTTAATTACAAAATACATAAATGATTTAAATGTCTTCTTTTTGTATAATGATTCTAAGAACATTTTCAATAATCAAATAAAACAGAATTCAAAATTTTATTCTGAACACAGGTTATTAATTAAGATACATTTAAGCCAACTGAATGACTCAGAATCTTAAATTCAAGTTAACTAAATCGAGGGATCATGTACAAACCCTCTGCATAAAAATATGTCATTGAACTCAATGTATTGCTGCGATTGTCAAGCCCTTCGAATACCTTTTCATCATTTATAATGAGAAAAATCAAGTTTCAGACTACCAAATGTAACTAATGGTTAATAAATAAAGGCACCATTAGTATACAGCTGTTAAAAAGTCATAAATTGATTGAGTGAAAATCAATCCGGGTCACAAACTAAAACCGAGGGAAACACATCTAATACCCATCAGATGAAAACGATAGAAAATTAAAAACACTGAAGTGCACAGACAAAACACAGGCAAAGATACTTAAAACGAACTATTTGCTAACAACTGTCATGGTAGAGGACATTGTAAGAATAAATTTGAGTGATTTGGAAAGATAGGAAATATAATGACAGAAGTTGATGTTTCTTTTATGGAGCAAATAAGAAAAAAAAAAACGTTCGCAAAAATTAATTTCCATGCGTTAAAAACTTGACTATCTTTAAACATCATACCCGATGTTTGTCATATTGATTTGAGGTATGACTATCAATGGAATGACAAACATTTTCATACCGAAAATCAAAACAATAAAATATTAATATTTTAATTTAGAATTTGACTTGGAAGTTTAACCACGTGAGTCCATTCTAGTTTTTGATAAATTAAAGATAATACAGGAACAAAAGCAATTTAATTAACAAACCAAAATAACAAATGCAATTATCGATGCAATCGATTTCATATTTTTGACATTATGATTGAAAATCAATTAAACTTTTTTAATAAGATTATTTCTCGTGTAGATAACCAGGTATGATTAGAAAAAAACCCGTTGTACTTTATCTAATCTAACGCAGTCAACGATAATCGGTTAAACAACAGCTTTTAACGGAGCAGACTCAAATTTCCCGCCATTAAACGCTATCTGTAAAAGCCTAAACAGACTAAAACGTCAAAACACATAATAAACTGTAATTGAAATGGACCCTTACTGCATCTACATATGTACTGGACAATTTTAGATCGCTGAGGTTCATATTCGAAGATCCAAGTGTAGAAGAGTCGTAAATTACATTCAGTTTAAACATAGATCAGACGAAAATGTCTTAGATTTTGTACGGTAATCGTAACTGGAAACACAACAAGAAGTATATTTCAAACACTCAACAGCACACTGCATATAAGTCAACTTCTCCATTATTTGAACGGACGACGATGTTATTGTCCTATTTCGATCAAGTCGAAACCTAGATTTTTGAGTAACCGAGTCTATCCAACATATACGGAGAAACAAAATACAAATCATTCCAATTTTTGACATTGTCAATTAATCTTTCAAACACAGGACTGTTCGCTCTATCAAATGTTTTCTTTCAAGGAGAAACAATCCTCAAAACTATTGTGCCATTTTGTTTTTATATTTTTTATTTGTTTAACTTGTAATACGACTCTATGTTTAGTATGTGATAATTAAACATTATTCATCAAATAAAGCAACGTTACATTATCAAACATCAATAGCTTTTTTTAACATTTAAGAACAATGTATATTTTTTCATTCGTTAAGAGACTTAATACACCTAATACTTCTAAAGTGTTAACATTGGTTTATATTTTTTGTTATGATTCATATGTTTTTAATACTGTTCAATTGTAATATGACTAATATTACTTCCATTTAAAAGCAAAGCTATATGCATTTTTACCTTTGTGATGTATTCTTCTTTCTGTTTTTCTAATGAGTACATAAAAAAGTGAAATAACTTTGAAAGTCCATTATCAGGTGTCAAAATCTAAAGCTCCACCATATCAAACGATTGAAAAATTTGTCATGAAATGATTTCGATTGATATGAAGTATCAAAATGGTATGCAAATATTCTATCGATTAATAAATAGTGGTTAATTTTGACATTGACCTATTTGAACAAACGATAAATGGAGAACGGAAATGGGGATCGTGTCAAAGAGACAACAACCTGATCAAAGAGCAGAAAACTGCCGAAGGCTATTAACAGGACGGGACTTCCACACAGCGAGAGAAAATCCCACGCATGGAGGTGGGCTTCAGTTGGGCCTGAAAAATAAAATGTTTAACGAGCGGTATGAATTTTGGGTCCTCAATGCACATGAACTTTATACTTGTTTTGCTTTCTAGATGTTTTGATCTGATGGTCATTGATGAGTCTAATGTTGACGGTACGCGTGTCTGGTGTATCAAATTGTAAGCCTGATACCTTTGATAACTATTTGGTACAGTGTTGCTTATGATGATTATCATAAACACAGTAAAACACAATTTGATCCGAAACACACAAATTTTGGAAAGAGAGGTGAATTTGTGCAACACTGACCCCAACAAAATATTGGGATAATCTCAGGGGCTCCCTTTCGATAACCAGATCATGATTCACATGTGGTTCCAGTTTTGTTGCATTTTTAAGTACAAACCCAGTGATAAGTCGAATATGGCGGATCACATTCGATTGCAAAGAGAACGGGATAGTCACTACAACAATTTGAACACTCCGTTCTCATTTGGGAAACAGATATCTTATATCTACAACCAACTGCAACTAGTGTTTGTGTCCGTAAAATTTACGAAGGAACAATTTCAACTTCACCACTTGAAACTCTTTGTTTAATAGCTTCTCTGTTAGCAACAACCCTCTCTAAATAAAATCGTGACAGGAAATAAAAGTCGTTGTATTCACAAGAAATAGAGCTTTTAAATTAAAACTGAAATCTAATAAGAAGTGAAGATTTATAGTAGACGCAAAATGCCAATGCTTAAGTTGTTTTTTAATATATTTGAACTAAAAATACAAAATTATCAATTATTTTATCATAAAATTTATTAATGATTAATTTTATCACAAAATGAAACATAAAAACATTTTACCAGTCAAAAATAAAGGAATGATAGTTTTCTGCATTACTACCAGTTTACAAAACCTTGAAAAAAGAATAATAAGCGAATAACAATAATGCATTTTATTGTGTGTTATCAGCCGATTTTAGCGCAATTCTTTGTAGATCTTTACTTTAATTGAAGTCAAATCCTCTATTTTAGTAATTTTTTATGTATATGTCCTTCAAATGCAAGTGAATACATTAAAAGAATATGTAAAAAAGTAATTATGATTGAACAAAGAAAGACGATATATATAGGAAGATGTGGAATGAGTGCCAATGAGAAAAATCTCCATCCAAGCTTGAATGGTTATAAACTACAAATTGTAAGCAATGCACGTACCGTTTTTCACAAGCTAACGCCGCAATAACACTAATTGACATTTAATGCAGTTGAAAAGAAGTCAATGAAATTTTCGAGCATTAATGATTTGTTTTAATGACTGTTTTTTGATAAAGCTTTAAAATGTTAATCGACGTTTAAAATAGTATGCTTAGCAACTATTTATGTTTTTATTTTCTTGCAAAGAAATGTAAACAATCAAGATGCTTTGCACAAACATATTTATCATAAGCAATTTGAATACAACCGCAGTTCAACATGTTGAAAGGTCTATAGTTAATTGATTCTCAAACCAAATCAGCAATTGTAACAAATAACATAATACATTACCTTTACTTTGATACATTTCAATTATCATAAAAGTATAAACAACGTGGCGTTTTAATGTCTACCGGTATCATCACATAGTAACATTCATCAGACATGACAAAAGATAAATCTCATTTCATAAGATTCAGATCGCAATTTATGTGAGAAAAGAAAGTTAGGTATTAACATGAAAATAATTATATTATACTTGTGAATACTCTTAAAATTAAAAGCATGATTGCGTCCCATGTAAACACAAGCATATTAAGAAATACCCGTTTACTATCAGTACCTTTGTTGATTATGAGGTTGTAATGTTTATCAGTTAATTAATAATACAGGTTTATTAAAAGTTTTAATTCCGTATTTGTTCTTGAACCCCTTTCTTTCCGTATTCTTAACCTTGTCTGTGACCTTTTCACTGTGTGACGTCACTATACGTCACGTTTAGAATTTTCTAACCTTCAATTAGGGACCTTACTCAAACGCACACACCTACCCCAGCATTGGCCCTTTTTTGGATTATTTTCTGCTGTTTTTAAATAGTTTTCAGGTTAATGGTAAGTGATCATCCAGCAGACGTGAAAAACACATTCATCGAGAGAAAATGATTTGTTCAGAATTAAAGGAATTATATCATGAACTTTCGACTTCAAAAATTTTATTAGTATTGCAGTATGTGTTTATGTCCAGTTTATGCGTTTAACAGTCATTTCAATTTCACAATTTACTGAAGGATTACTTCGGAGGATGGAACTTTTGGACGGATAGTTTTATTTGAATACTTGATAAATACTTATAGAAACAGACAGTGCTCGTTTATTTTCGTATCCTACAGTCAGTGGACGTTTAAAGATTTAGATAAAAACGAAAACTTTAATATTTAGAATTTCATTTTTTATACGTTTTCAGAAAGAGTTGATATTTATGATTTTGTTTTGTATCATTTTTAATAAATCAATTGTCGAAGTGTTCACGCAGGGACGGGGTGTGGCAAGATGACAGGGGGTCATGACCCTATCAATTCAACGTTATACCATATGCTAAATAATTTTCCTGTGGTACCACAGCAAAGTTGTGTTTATCATAAATGGCTCCCTATTGTTTACCAGAGCGGCCAGTTCATTGCATCTAACAGTTTTGAATTCTTTTATTCTCATTGTACCGAGGAAGTGTTATTCAGGTAATGATCTAGCGTAAGTGTGGGGTCGTGCTCCTCGTTCATTCAAATTCAACTAGTGAAACTTTTGTTAGTTATATTACAGGAAGAGCACCTACTTGCCAATATTACAAATCCGGGTCACACACCGGGGGAAACACATTTAATACCCATAAGATAAAAACGACATATCATTAGAAAGCAAAGACAAAACAAAGGCAAATATACTTAAAACGAACTATTTGCTATATCACATTGATTTGAGGTATTATTATCAATAAAATGACAAATATTTTCAGACAGAAAATTAAAACAATAAGATATTAATATAGTAATCTAGAATTGGACTGGAAAGTTTAACCACGCGATTCCATTCTGTGATAAATTATAGATAATATAGTAAAAAAGCAATGTAATTAACAAACCAAAATAACAAATGAAATCATCGATGCAATCGTTTTAATATTTTTTACAGTATGATTTAAAATTAATTAAACTTTTTAGATAATCGTATTTCTTGCATAGAATACGTTGTACTTTATTCAATCTAACGCAGTCAACGATAATCAGTAAAACAACTGCTTTTATCGGAGCGGAGTCAAATTTCCCACAATCACATCAATCGTATTCGTAGATCCAAGTGTACAAAAGTCGTAAATTAAATTCAGTTTTAGCCTATCTGAGACGAAAAATATCTGAGACAGAAAGCCTGATAAAAGATTAAAATGTTTTAAATCTTAATATTTCAGTTTAATTGTTATTAGTTCATTGATATAGGTTAATTATGTAATATTGTTAACGTGTGTGTTTTCCGTATATCATAACTATTTCTAGTGTCTCTTTTATAAATTTATTTGTTATTATCATATGGTGTTTAATATCAAATATTTTAAAGAGGCGAGACTCTAAAAAAGAATATGTCTGTTTATTTGATGTGGATGTGTATTTCATCGAATATTGAACTTTATAGTTAAAATGGGCACACTGTTCATTTATCATTAGTGTGACATTGGCATCAAAGTAACAAAGAAAAGAAAAAATAATACACTTCTTTTTAAGAATAATGCCATGTTGTCAACATTTATCTATCTACTTTGGTAGGATAAGATGGTGTACAACACTCTAAAACGAGATATGCGAATTATACCAGCTTGAATTGAAATAACTCAACGTAAAATTGACAAGTCTTTCTCATTAAAACTCTGAAGGTTTGATACATCTTTTAAATATTTCAACATCTATGTTCCATAAAGTTCTAGAGTAAAACATAATTTTCCCAAATGTTTTTGTAAGATATGTCGAGCACACTAACTTTATAATTATAACTTTGCATTTCTTAAAAAAAATAGCGATTTTTTTGTACAATATGAATCTAAACTCGTATCATCATTTTTGAATGTTTTAGATCATAGTATGCCCCGCCAAATGCTTTCCAAGCCAAATAAGTTCCATGAAGGTTTACTTGGTAACAAGACATGTACCACCAACCACCACTGTATTGTTGAGCACAATTTTGTATACTTGGATCAGTTACAAGATCATTATCAAAATCTCTTGTGGAAAATTTTATATCATTATGGTAATAGAAGCTATCTCCTGCAAAATATAATAAAAATCAGTTTTAAAATCTGTTTATTTGCAGAAAACTTTGCATTGTTTTTTTCATAATATATATTTCTATAAAGGTATGCTATGTTTTACATTCGATGTGCACATGAACAGATGAAAGTTATCCAAAATGTTGCTGCTACTTATTTGATCTTCTTTCTTGTTGAAAACATCATAGTATACATTAGATGTGCACATGTAAGTTAACAAATACATGGATTATTTTCTCACTATAAAATTCTGAATGAACGTAGATTTATATTGTCAAGATAATAAATACATGGAGCTCAATGATACATTTCATTATTCTTCAAAAAACCGTTTAAAAAGGGAGCACTTACATGCACTCAAATGTGTGTAGATCATTTTTTTGTATAAATACCCTTCCAGAGAACCGGAGATCACCCTCAGTTTTTGGTGGGGTTCGTGTTGCTTAGTCTTTATTTTTTAAATATTGTATTTTGTGTACTATTGTTTGTTTGTTTGTTTGTTTGTTTTGTTTGTTTTTTTTTCATTTCTAGCCATTTTTTTCATCTATATGCGTTTGAATGTCCCTCTGATATCTTCTGTCTCTCTTTTGAAATTTAATGTATTCAAATGAACAATACCTGCAGTTCCACTATAACCATCAATAGACAATTTGTATTGTGTATTTTCATCTCCAACTATGAAAATCCTGTAAACTGCATATCTTGTTTCTCCATTCCAGTCCACTAGATCTACTCGTAATTGGTAATTCCTCTTTGATGTCAGCATATGCAAATTATCATTGCCTATAAACAATAAGCAAAGTAGGACATATAGAATTAGAAAGAAAGTAGCATTGTTTGATTAATAGTTGTTACCTTATAAAAGCGAAAAGCGGTCTAGTAATAAATTACCTTAGCCGTATTTGGCACAACGTTTTGGAATTTTGGGTCATCGATGCTCTTTAACTTTGTACTTGTTTGGCTTCATAACATTTTTGATCTGAGCGTCACCTATAAGTCTTATGTAGACGAAACGCATGTCTGCCGTATTAAAGGTGCACAGGGAATCTAAATTATAATCCTTGTACCTTTAATTTGATAACTATTTAGTAGCCAGATAAAAAAAATCTGACACATGAATATATACGAAATCTAAATCATAATCCTGGTACCTTTAATTTGATAAGTATCTAGTAGCCAGATAAAAAAAAAAATCCGACACATGAATATATCATGCACAATTATTAACTTTAGATATATTTTAATATTCGAAATAAAGCAGGTAGTTGTGTTCTGATAAGATAAAATAAAAGTATCTCAGGTTTAGCGTTGAAATTAAATTAATATCGTTCCGTTTTGATGCTCAACTATTTTCTCATGACGATGGTATATATATTTATTTATATATATAACTTTTTCTTTAAAAAAAAGATGGACTTTTTAAATATGAGGATAATAACATTAACAATACCATTTTTAAATACACCAGCTGCGCATTTCAACAATTAATGTCTCTGCGGGGAAACTGGAGATCATGATATTCAATTTACCAATAACATTTAATTGCAAGTGCTGTATTTTATACGAAATTGTCTCTTAATAGAAGATTAAATAACAGTTTCGGTCAGACGAGCTTCAATACTTTGAATTAACCGAGTGGGTGCAAATCTTATGATGTGTTTGTGATATTCTCGCGACTAAACATTTAGCAGTGACCTCATCATAGTTGCGCAGGAGATATACAAGGTTTCCAACATTAAAACATGACTTGAAATTGTTTTTTTTCTTGACTTTAATATTTTAACGTTTGATTACTTTTAGTCAATATAGGATTGGATATCATTGCTGAGTAATTTTCAGTCTTAAATCGTGATTAAACAGTTCTGCAATTTGTGTTTGTTCATAGTTGGCTTGACCAGAACACATGTATCAATGCAATATGTGACAACCAATACGGAGAGATAGATGTCTAATGACAAGATAACAAATTTGAAATCAAATACAGGTAATACATGTGTCTTACCTATCCAGAAATCAGATGAAATAATACCAAATCCATTTTTATATTGAGCCCAGTCTGTGTAAAACATTGTTGAGCTGGAGTTTCTATTCTGTATCACCTTCAATTGAATATACCAATATATTTCGGTTAAATAGTAATCAATGAAAACATATGTATGATGTATATCAAATAATGTTTATTATATGAACAAAAAAGTACAACCACAAAAAAAAAAAAAACGAACTCGGAGGAAAAGTTAAAAGCAATATGCATTTTGACCTTTGTGAATTATATAATCGTCTTGTTTTGACAATGATTATATATATATAAAAAAAGGGAATAATAAAATAACCAACCGAACTCCAAGGAAAAGAAAAAATGGAAGGTCCCGATCAACGGACAAAATCAAAAAAATCAAATACACGAATAGACTTGGTACGGGCATACCATGTTACTTCCAAACATTTTTTTTTGTTTTCCTGTAGTAACAATTTTCATATTAAAAGATAAACCATGAAAGAAAAACAACCAAAATAGTACATGTAGTATACACTTTGCAATATGCTGGTAAGCAGACTTTGACAAAAACCTCAAAAACACAATCTACGAAAATCAATTTTTCCTCCATTCTCGAAAATACATGTATTCACTTGTTGGTGTTAAATTCTTATAATGACCTGCAGAGGGGGTTTGGATTCATGTCATTCAGCAAATATCTCATTGCCGTGTTTCCAATATTGCAATTTACCCGAAAGCAAAAAGAGTAATGGCTGACATAGAAGCTTAAATAAATCTGAATTCAAATATATCTACAACCAATAGAAAAAAAAACCCATTAAACTATAGGTGTGAACACGAAATAAAGCAAAAGTGATTTTATCTTTACGTTGCTGTTTGTATTATTATTATTTTCAAATTTTAAGATTCATCTATCATCTAAATCGGTATTTGATGGATTTAATCAATAATATCATATCAGTACTGAACCACTTACAATAGGGAATTCTAAATCCTTGGAGACTTAATGTCACCAAAATAAGGCAGCAAAATACAATTGATTCAGGCAATTTCACCATTTGAATGTGTCTCAGGTGTTATTGTCAAAGTATAAATCTTTCAAGCAGAAAGGAGTAGGTCCGGTAAGGGCCGATTTTGGCCTCAAATTTCAGGCTCATCTGACGAAAGATTTTGGACACTTTTCAAACACTTAAGTGTCTATTTCAATTGATTCAATTATTTTATGTGAAAGATTTTAACTAATTTAGTCATTGAAAACGCTCCGATTAAAGCTTAAATATGAAAAATCTATCAAATATGCCAAAAAATGTCACTTTTCAGATGGGTTTTGTCAAAAACGAAAGTGGCCGCATTCGTGTTCATCCTCAACCTTTATATATGTTATGTATTATCATCAAATACAACTTACATTTCAATATTATGAATGAACACGAATGCGGCCACTTTCCTTTAAGACGGAAACCGTCTAAAATTTAACTAAAATGCTAAAATTGTGAAGATTTCGGTAATTTAGCATGACTTAATGATGCTAGTACCCAATATATGTGCATTGTTTTGTCAAAAATAGCTCATATTTATGTAGCAGAAGCATTCTACTTTCCAGTAAATAGCTCAAAGATTACATTTTCACAATTTTGTAAAACTGCTATATGTTGGGGGCAAAAAGGGGTCTAACTGAACCTACTCCTTTAAAAAAAAAAACCAATCAGTCTGACTACCAGGAAAACAGTTTGTAGTGAAACAATGGTATTTTAAGCTACATTTCATTTCATGTAATTTGTTCAGAAGGTATTAACATACCAATGATTGGATTGTGTGTTTACGATGACGTCATCAAAACAAGGAAGGAATGCAAAAGACAATTGATTCAGGCAATTTCACCATTCGAATGTGTCACACATATGACTGTCAAAGTATAAATCTTTCAAGCAGAAATAAAAAAAAAAACAATCAGTCTGACTACCAGGATAAAAAGTTTGTAGTGAAACAATGGTATTTTAAGCTACATTTCAATTCATGTAATTTGTTCAAAGGGTATTAACATACCGTGATGGGATCGTGTGTCCACGATGACATATTATTTTTTTAAGGTATGACAATAAACGTTTAAAAAAAGAACATATTGCCCTTCCATTGATGAATAAAGATTGAATTAACAAATATTGATTTCATCAACAATAAATTATAACCTTTAAGTAAGATTTTGTAAATAAGTATTCAAACTGATGAACAATAGTCACTTGACTAAATAAAAGTGTAAACTACTGTCAAGAACTTATCTAGAATTAATTGTAATGTTAAAGGAAATATTAATCAAGACAAAGATGAGTGTGCCATTATGAAAACCTGATGCCACCTCCGGTTTAAACCTAATGGGACTTGGTTCTGTTGAATGATGAAATGTGTATATGCGCCTTTACTTTAATGTCTACATATCCGTTATGTTTGCCTTAAATATTTTGTCATCTCGATTCTCGTGTGTTACCCTCTCAGCATTGGAGAATCAGCAGCTTTTAATTACAACACTGAAATGTCATTTTGTCATTAAAAATTATCATAATTTGTTGCTTCAGACTCGCGTAACTTGTTACCTCTTATAAGACTCACCAATCATTTGAAAGGAAAAATCAAATAGGAAGTTTAAGACATTTAAACTAAAGCTAAAGCTGTATTTTGCCTGGGCTAAGAAAAAGACTTCTGGAACACAAAAGTGTTTGATACATATATACAGGTAAACGAAAGAAATATCAAGGACAGTACATGATGTTAGAACAGTCAATTGCATGTGCAGCGGGAAAAAAATGAAAGGGTACTAAATCGTTACCATGATATCACATGCAATATTGAGAAACAACAACTTTATTAAAAGTTGACGATTAACTACGTCTATTTAATAATGTCTGTAGAGAAACTGTAATTTCTCTGATAATGTTTTAATCAATAATCAATTATGATGATAATGATCTTACAGTCCAACCTCCTGTATCCGTGTTCATATCACACTGTACTTCGAGTGCACCTATACCTTCGGGGTAAATTGTAAATTCACCGCTTATTGTTGACCAACATTTTAAAATATCACTACAGTCGAAAGGAATATCTGTAAAATTTTCTGAAATTGAAAATACATGTACGTGTATAATGAAATATCTAAACAAAAAGATATGTCTGTTGGTTTTTTTTTTATAGAAAAAACAGTCCTTGGTGTCAACAGGGCTTGTTTATTATTATTCACATGTATAAACTCGGGGTATAACCGCCGTACGGTTAATTCCAGACATTGATTCATATCGGATCAATGTCAAAATACTGTCCTTCGAAGACGAGAAACATTAAAAATAAAATAAGACAACTCGCATATGCAATGCACAAAGAAGAAAGGTTGGCTTTTTTTTTGTGTACATTATTTATAATATTACATGAACAACAAATATGCATTCTATGCAGCAAAAAGAATTTCAAAGCTCACGACCATTTTTAGTTTTTGATTACGTCTACCATATTATATCTTTGTAAATAAATTGTTGAATCCAGATTGTTTTGCACAAAGTCTCTGTTTCTCTCTATCTATTATTAACTGATGAATATATGAGATACATCAGATAAAAATTTACCGTATGCAAATGAGTATCAATACAATTAACCGTTTGTCGGGTTGATAATTGGTTATGCGTAATCTGTAATAAGTTTGAACTGATATAAGAACCCCACAAAAAACTCAAAACTCATCTTTTATTTCGTATTTGAATGTTTTTATATCAGTAAAAGTTTCACACATTTACACGTATATGTGTATTTGCATATGGTCGATAGCGATCCGCCGTAGCTTATGTAAAACTTCAACAAAATACAAACTCTTTGAATTTCAGTTATACACATGGAGATATTTAACAAATGGTATCCGTAATAACCTACTGTACCGTTTGTTGTCTTTACATATATGTCTTTTATATGTACAGTTCGTTGCTAATTCTTCTACTATTGGGTGCGCGTTTTGAATTTTCAAAATAAATTGATATGATAAAAATGTGTATACATAATGCGTGACTAATATGTCTGAGCGTCACTGATGAGTCTTATGTAGACGAAACGCGCGTCTGACGTATTAAAATATAATCCTGGTACATTTGATAACTATTGTAAAGCTTATGAAAGTGACATACTTCAAATTTTTCATTAAAAATACACCAATATGATAATAACGTGTAATTAACTGACTTATTAGTCGAGATGTTTTGTACCATAATTTTAATTTGGGCAACATTGAACCATTTATAATTAAATTTTCTATCTAAGAATCTTTTAAAACAACAAACGAAAAGCACTTAATTACAGGCTCCAGACCTGGGACAGGCATATGCATACAGAATATGGCGGGGTTAAGCATGTTAGCGAGATCCCAATCCTCCCCTAATCTGGGAGAGTGGAGTAACATTACAACATAAAAACGAACTATAAAAATCAGTTGCAAAAGGCTTAACTCATCAGATGGATACAAATAGAAATACTACACAGAGTGGACGTGGCCGGATACTTGTATATCCCAACAACAACAAAAACACGAAGTACAGATCTGAGAGTACTCTCAGTTACTGGCGGCTAGTTCAAAGCCACTAGCAACTTATAAAAAAATTAATGCATCTAAGACTACATCTAACTAGTCTATATAATAATATAGTAAATTTGTTCCCGTGATATAATAACGTTTCGAAAAATGCATTTAATGCAGAAGTTTGATTGCAGCTGTATCCATTTAATAATGATTGGTATTTAACAATAACACTAACACATCTTTTGCAGCATATTATTAAATAGTATTTTGCTTTCAAAGCAATGAATAATTTTCATGTATTTCCTTCGATTTAGGAAATCATGAATATTTGTTCATACAATAAAATGCAAATTGACTTTCTAATTCAATCTTTATGTAACAATGTTACGGTCAACTTCAATAAGGAGGAACCCGTCATTTTGAATTAAAGGAATCAGCAAATGTTCGATTTCTTCTATATTATCGAAATTTAACAACACCTACATTGTACCACGAAATCACAGTTTCGATAATACTACTTGCATGGTTCATAATAGACTATATAAACTGAAATATAATTTCTCTTGGAATTACACAAACAAATATATACAAACAAACCTTTGTTTTCTCTGACCATTACAACAGATTCTTCAGACGATTTCGTTTGAACATTGCAGCAACCAGATGTATCAGTAACACACACTTTTGTACTTTCGTTATAACTGCAAACGCAACAAGATTGACTTTTTAAACATTCAGCAGCACATCGCTGTAAAGAACTTTCTTCTGTCGAAATCATAGACGACGATGTTGTTAGTATTTTGTTTTTATGAATCAGAAATTGTCCTGTTTGAAGATCAGAGTTTATTAAATGTATATGTAAAAGTAATACCATACAAAGAACTCTCCTGCTTGTCTTTCCTAACTGATGAAAATGTTCTCCCCTGCTTGACCATAGACGACCGTCCATCATAAAATTATCCGATTGCAATACTTAGAAGTAGATCCATTTCACAATTTGTTTGCATTTACTTACTTATTGACTAATTTAAATCGATTGTAATGGTTATTTCTTTTAAGTATTTAAATTGTTCATTATAATTGAGCTATTAAAATTTTGCGAAAAACATAATTCAAAAGATTTAATCAATGAGAAACGAACAGCATCGTTTGTTGCTTTGTTCAAAGTATTCAATGATAGTGCAATCCATTACGTTTTTATATGATATATAGATTATGTCTTGACGTTTGTATACTAATTATAAAATGTAGTTATAATTGCAAATTAGACAACTATTCACCAGAGACCAAATGAATTAAAAATTAAAATAATAAAATTACCGAACTCCGAGAACAATTATATACGGAAAGTCCCTTATATGACAAATTAAAAAAAGAAGCTCAAACACATCAAACGAATGAATAAAAACTGTCATACATAAAATTGAGAATGGAAATGGGGAATGTGTCAAAGAGACAACAACCCGACCAAATAAAAAAACAACAGCAGAAGGTCACCAACAGGTCTTCAATGTAGCGAGAAATTCCCGCACCCGGAGGCGTCCTTCAGCTGGCCCCTAAACAAATATATACTAGTTCAGTGATAATGAACGCCATACTAATTTCCAAATTGTACACAAGAAACTAAAATTAAAATAATACAAGACTAACAAAGGCCAATCATCAGATTGATACAAATATGAACCTGGTATTATAGCTAGCATAACCTCTTACTCGTATGACAGTTGCATTATAATTATATTGACAACAATGTGTGAGCAAAACAAACAGACATAATAGGTAAAAATGTCAAAAAAAGGGGTACAGTACTCAATATGGTGTTGTCATCTTAATCGCTATAAATTCAACCACAAATATCAACAAAGAAAAACAAAAAGGCAGCTTCATCGCACAATATTTTCTTAAAATGTCATGTATCAAATCAGGAATATGGAAGTTGCTACCACATTGTTCGTTGCTATGTACGTTGGTGTTGGTTTTTGTTGCACGTCAATGTTCCCGTTGTTCCTTTGTTTTATAGTTGATGTCTTCCCTCGGTTTGATTTTGAGTCCCAGAATTGTTTTAATCTAATCAATCGATTTATGAGTTTAGAACAGCGGTGTACTACTGTTGTTTCATTTACCATGGCACAAGTGCAATACCACAATGACGGGATGCATCATTATCGAGCCACTTGAAATAGGTATTTCCAAAAGTACACTCAACTGTAAAAAGTAATAATATACAAAGATAAATAAAGGATTACTATTACACTTTATTAGAACAATAAACAACGTCAGTACCTAGATTCTATATTTCAACTCCATGGTGTATTATTTGTGAAATTAATACGGATCCAACAAGAGTCTGAGAAAAGGGAAGTAACTCTGACAGTTTGAAGATTAGGAAATATACATGTACTTTGTAGATTTAGATTACTCAACACTGAAAAAATAAAAACAACCAAGTATTACTGAAAGCTTGTATATTATTTTGAAATTGTTCTTATTTAGTCATAAGTTATTTCAAATAAAATAAGATTTATTAAGATTGTTTAGTGATAATTAAACTAATTGAGAAAAAAAAAATAGAACATCATTTTTGTCCTTATTTTTTTTTTTCATTGAAACAAGATTAATTCTCAATACAAATAGTACTGATCAATATAGCTTTTACAGAATTACATTCTTTTTTGGAATTTAGAGATATCAAAACACATATTTCAATGGGTTCTTTAGAAATATTATCAGATCAGTTAACTATCAAGGTCTATGTCACAATTAAAAGTGAAGAGCTAAATCTAATCTTAAGTTATAAAATGCATCATATATTGTATTCATAATACACATTTCACAAATGAAAGTGAAATGAATATCAGGACCATGTGGGCATTGAGTGTTACTTTTCATCTTTCTCGTCAAATTGTTGAGGTGTTGCTGTAATGTTGTAAATGTTATAATTTTTAATTTAAGAGTATTAAAAGAGAAAAAAAATGTCAATGGTTATTATCTAACATGTAAATTACATATTTTTAAAGATAAAAAAGAGTAACACTACTATCATTGTATGGTCCTATTTAAATAATCCTAATGTTTATGTTATTATGTCAACAAGTATTATAGAAGATTTTGGAAATGAAAACTTTCTAATATGAGGTGCTTCTAATCTTGTATTGTATCCCAAAATAGGCTATTGTAACAACCTACATATCAATAACACTTCTGATAGAGATAAATTTTCAGTAAGCATTGATCAATGGAACTTGTAGATCCTTTTAGTGAACTTTTTTTCAAGATTTAGGCAGATATTCATGCGAAAAATAATCCCTTTACACAGGCTAGGTTGGATTTTTTCTTTTTACCATGTAAAGGAATTTACAAAATTGTAAAATCGAACATAGTTATCGCTTAGATCATTCTTTTGTAATTTTAGAGCTACAATTCAACCCATTTAAAAGAGGTAAAGGATTATGGAAATTCTATAATTCCTAATTATATGATCAAGAATATGTAAATAATGTAAAAGAAAAAAATAAGTGATGTTAAGCAACAAAATTGTAATTTTATAATTTATAATGTAAATTTACAAATAATTATAAATTAACAAATATTTCTTGACACTTTATTGATCGAAATCAGGGAAAAGACTATTATTAGGGTGCCCGTTGTCTCAAAAGTTCTCTCGTTAACGAGCTTAATTTAACGGATTACACACGGCTAAATGTTTTTGCAAATTAAAGGAAAATCATTATATTTCAAAATCATGATTGTCGTCGTAATTTCCCATATTAAAACAGTTAAAAAGCCAAACAAGTACAAAGTTGAAGAACATTGAGGATCCAAATTCCAAAAAGTTGTGCCAAATACGGCTTAGGTACTCTACTCCTGGGAGAAGAAAATTCTTAGTTTTTTTCGAAAAATTCAAAGTAACTCATACGAACTGCTATTATAAAAAAACCCACAAACAATACAAAAAATAATGTATTCGACCTAAACCCCCTCTTTGTGAAAGATAACAAAAATGTATCACCGTTCTTGCTATAATTTATACACCAGCAGAAATAACTGCAATAATTTCAAAGCTGAATTTGCAATAGGTGTTTGTTCGATAAACCACCGAAGCCAATGATCTATATGTGCCAAGCTGGCAGCAAAATTGTTTTCGTCGTTGCTACGTAACGCATTTTTTTCCGCGGCTTTGCCCATTTATATCCTCAAAACTCCTGCTTTTTTGCAGAGTAATAATCATTTTCGTCCGGTCTTGTGAAAAATCAGTGAAGTCTAAGTTATTTATTTTCAAAATTTTCCTCCCCTCCCGCCTTTCTTAATAAATTGCTCTTTCCGTCACTGAAAGATAATGGAAGGAAGTTATCAATAAACTCATCATAGATACCAGGATTGAAATTTTGTAAAAGCGCCAGACGCGGTTTTGTCTACAAAAGACTCACCAGTGACGCTCGAGTCAAATAGAGTTTAAAAAAAAAACAAAAAAAAACAAAGATGAAGAGCATTGACGACCAAAAATTCCTAAAAGTTTTGCTAAATACAGGTACAGTACGGGTAGAGACCAAAGAAAATAAACAGCAAATGAAATATAAAACTCATAATTAAAGAAATTAGGCTATTTTTATTAAAACAAAATTTTCTCCAGTACTTCACCTGTAAAAATATTTTATGTCAAATACGATGTAGAACTTATATAATCAATAAAATGACTGAGAGGTTAAAACTACAGGTAACCTGATTCTGAAACCGTAATTCTAGTAGCACGGATTAAGATGAAAGGACAAATATATTACCATTCACACCTGGATCTGTTGATTAATGACCATACTACCTACCATAAAAATGTCGGATTATTCATATCCGACCAGACGGATTAAGACATCCATAAAAATAAGTCTCTACCCGTACTGTAACAATCTATTCCTGAGGAAGAAAACCCTTACTATTTCAAAAATTTCAAGTTTTGTAAACAATTGATTTATAATTATGACCATGTCAATGATAATTCATGTAAACACAGAAGTGCTGACTACTGGCTTGGTCACACCCTTGAGTAATAAAAAAACTCCACTAATCTAAAGTCTGAAAAAAAGAATGATCATACTACATGTACAACGTCAGTACCTAGATTCTATATTTCAAGTCCATCGTGTATTATTTGTGATATTGATGCGGATTAATATTAGTAGATAGTAATACACCATGTTTAAAAAACTGAATGAACTATGTTGAAATTTTCAGAGAAAAGGATTATATATACTCTCATCACGATATAGCCATTTTGTGCCGTTGCAGAGTAATACTATTAAGAATCAATTGATCATTACATTCTTTATTTGACTATTCCAAGTCAGGATCGAGCCGATATTTGAGTGATATATTGAGAAGATTATTTTCCTGCCAAATTTTCAATCGATTGTGTTAATTATTTAGTTGTGTACTCAACATTCTTGTCTTGAATTTTTACTAATGTTCTTTCTAAATATGCCTTTTGGTGTTTCTTTGATACATATGACGTGTCACAGTACTTATACATCCAGTAATTGTGCTATTGTAAATCATTTTTGTTTTCTTGTCTTTCGTTTACGCTGATGTGCTTTGTCTTTTTTGCCTTTTATGTATCATTGATACATACATGACGTGGTTCTTTACTTATACATCCCGTCATTGTGTTATTGTACTATGGTAAATTTGTGTATTCTTGTCTTCAAGTTGTGCCAATATGCTTGGCCTATATACCATTTTGTACATCTATGTTTATTTCATAGTGATTAAGATTATAATACAATGTTGACTGCTGTACCGCTTTTTTGCCATTTAACCTATTATGTTCACACATCGTTGTCAATACAATGGTACTTGATGCAACTTTCATACAAGTGAGAGGTTTAGCTAAATGAAGCTTTAAATAAAGGCAACAGTAGTAAACCGTAAAACTCATAAATCGATAAAAAAAAAAACAAATCCAGGTTTAATCCACAATTTTCTACATAAGAAAATGCCTGCACCAGGTCAGGAATATGACAGTTGTTATCCGTTTGTTTGATATCTTAGACCTTTTGATTTCTGTGCCATTTGATTAAGAACTTTTTGTTTAATTTTAATGTGCTATTGGCTCTTTCTAACTTTAGGCTCTAATTCTAAACAAAACTCATCTGTTATGAGTATCTCATCCGTAACTACCTCTGAATACCTGTAAATTACCTTTAAATAGTATATGTTCATATATATTAGTCGAGAGAATCCAATAATTTTAAGATTTCCTTCGAGTCGAAGAACGAATGGCCGATGGTGTCCTCCAGTTTATGAAAAAGTTTCGTAACTGCTGCTGTTTTCCACACTTTTAATGATTTCATTCGTCTCATGATCATTATCTCCGTTTCAAACTGCACCAATGTTCGGTTAAACTTTTCGATACATTATCAGTTCATAATACTAGTACAGTGCAACTTAACTTATCCGACACCTGAGTATTCCAATATCCTGCTTAAACCGACACATTTTAATGGTCCCAAAATATACCTATCCTTGCAGAAAAAAACCTGAGTATTCCGACACCCTGCTGAATCCAACATTTGTGTCTGGTACCCTAGTGTGTCGGATAAGGCAGGTTGGACTGTATTGTTTTGAAAAACTTGTTATTTTGAAACAAAGAAGCTCACATCCTTAAATGCAATATAAATACACTTTTTTGTTTAATGAATAATATGTTGAGGTGTTCGATAAAACAAAAACGTTTAAAAAGCAAATTATTTTCATTTATTTGTTGTGTCTGAAATCAAAGTAATGTTATAACAATATGTATATTATATAACCAGCTGCCCTCTGCTATTTACATCATTTCCAGTTCTCCCATAATATTAAGTTGTTTATATTGTAAACATGAAATTTTGATTTATAAATACGCTTGGTATTCAAATTCTAATTACACATTTAAATCTCCTATTTCATATAGAAAATAGAGTCAATTGTAACGTTATCTACTTCGACATCGTAATACATTAATTGGTTATTCGTAAAACTATTGAATTGAGTTACAATACTATTTGTACTCAAAGTTTAGACTAAAAGGTTTTGACGGAAGAAACATACAACACAACTGTATGCTTTCAACTGTAAAGTAGAGGATCGGTATCTTAAAGCAAGTCTCAAGCCACCACATGTTTGCTTGTTTCTGTAACTCAAGAATATCTACAGGGTTTTACCAATTATATCTAAGGGAAGGTTCCGGGGGGGATTTGATAGCTTTCTCGAAAGAACCCCTATTTCAAGAAAAACTGATGAGAAAAATAACATAACATTGGGGCTTTATAATCAATACAAATCTCGTTTTTGTTCTTTGTAAACTAAAACATGTTCTAATATTATAACATAACATTGGGGAAACGTTCTGATTTCAAAATTCAACTTGCAGTCAGTTGTATTTTCTTCTTTTCCCATATGCAACAAATTGAAAATAATGTCACAGATGGATGATTACAAATGAAATGTAGAACAAAGTCATATGAAACTTCAAAAACAAAATGTTGATTATGTTTTTATACAATAATTGGAAATTTTTTCTCTAAATGATGTGAGCGTGAACTTTTATGAAAAAAATCCTTTATATAATCAAAATGGTCATAAATGTACCGATATTGAATTATTGACTTCACAGACATAAATTCGATGATTATTTTCTGTATGCAGTATCATTAAGTACGAGGCCTCTCGTTTTAAAATCGGTCACTGCACATCGAAAGTACGAGGGAAAAACTGATAGAAATACAATAGAACATTAAACAATTGTTTAAGAACATTTTAATTAACAAATGAGAACGCATAGAAAATATGAAAAAACACAATATTTATGGATATTTTAATTCACTTGATAGTCACGTTTTGTGCGTGATCTGTTTTTATTGTATCTCAATGTCACGATTCTGTTAACTTCGGCAAAGCAATCGATATGCTTGCAATCAACCATCACTGAATGAAATATAATTTGTCGATAATACATTATGAATTGGTAACATGTATTAAAAACACCGTACATCCAAACCTTTAAGTTTAATATACATTCCAACCTGTTTTAAGAGACCACATAAAGGAGAGCAAACAAGTGGTCTCTTACGACAGGTGGTCTTTTAATACAGGTTCAATTTAAAGGAAATGTACTACAGATGGATCTATAATTGGTAATATTTTGACACAGGTTTTTGCTTAATACACGTGGTCTCTTAATCAGGTTTGACTGCATATGCATGCATTGGTTCGATAATTTCGATAACATCAAAATTTCAAGTTACTCGGATCACAAGACTTTAACGTCATACAGATTAAAACAGAGGAACAATGAAATTAACTAATTTACAATAAATTTGATTTGTAAAGCCTAGTTGAATATTGCTGTTTTGATTTTGAAATAAAATTGAGAATGGAAATGGGGAATGTGCCAAAGAGACAACAGCCCGACCATAGAGCAGACAACAGCAGAAGGTCACCAACAGGTCTTCAATGCAACGAGGAATTCTCGCATCCGGAGGCGTCCTTCAGCTGGCCCCTAAACAAATATATACTTGTTCAGTGATAATGAACACCATACCAAACTCCAAATTGTACACAAGAAACTAAAAGTTAAAATAATACAAGACTAACAAAGGCCAGAGGCTCCTGACTTGGGACAGGCGCAAAAATGCGGCGGGGTTAAACATGTCTACAGTGCTATTGATCATGTTATTGAACAGTTTGTTTCATTTGGTAAATGTTCATAAGAAAACATAGTAGTTTGTATTGTATTTTGGAGGAAGGATTTCGAAACTGTTCGAATTTGAATGTCCTGTTGTTCGCTTTTTACAATAAGTGTGTTGTTCTTATTTATAAAATCTTTTTTTAATTAATAATCTATACAAATTTTGTTCTCGATTCATTTACTTTGTTAGAGATGCTGTGCTCCTTACGGTGATTTTCTAAATTTGGTGTGTGTTTGTTTTTTTTTGTGTTAAAAAAAAAACATACAACTCTCTTTTAACTGTTGTAATACTATTTATGTCTTGTGTACGTAAAGGTTCTACACTAAGAAGGTACAGGACTAGTAGCAGTCTTACTAGAGACTAATTTGGACGACGCCGGAGAAGATTTTTTTCTTTCTCCACATATACTTCTTGAAGATGAATTCACTTCTCCTATCTTGAATGAAACATCAACTTTTTAACGTTTCCACCATTTCCATTTCTAATTGAAGATACATAAGCGTTTGACACAACTTTATGTATTTTATCCCATGTACAACATGATAATATGTTTGTCTGATGTTCGGAGTCCTTGGTGATTTAACTTTTATACATGGTAAAATATTTTCTCCATAGCACTCAATATATTTTAATATATATGACTTCAATGGCTCATAAAAGGTCATTTGCCAAAATATAAGCAGATTTAAGATTTCTCTTTGTTTGATTTCAGGCACAAAAATACCAAGACAAATGTAACGAAAAAGTCCAAGTCAGCCTCTTTCCGCTATTTTAAAAACAAGGAAATTCTCAAAAAGGAGCTTCATTACGTTTCAATATTTTTAATTTTATTTTGTTCATTAACTAATGTTCTCCTGACTTTAATCATCCATTTAAAACGACATATGTTTTCAATTTCACCTAAGTACATTCTTAAAATAATATATACCTTATTGGGATCTGCAACATTTGACAGGATAATGTGTGACACTTGAACCATTGGCGTCACACAACAATATATTTTCCATTTAGAAGACAGAAGTTTTCTCCAGTGATTTTAAAATTAACTGAACGACTGCTGTATCCAATTAAGCTGACATATAGCGGTAAGATGAATACGTTTTGTTTATTGTTTCACATTCAAAAATGTGTCTTCAAGGACTTATTCCCTATGTTGGTGGTTCTTTAAAACTAAAAAAGGCGACTTCAAGAAGTTCCCCTTCATTCCTAGTCATCTTCATAACTTTTGTATAACTAAAACATAACATAAAGTTATAAAATGCTGGAGGACAGTGGAACATAAATAATTAGGATGGTTTTAACATTTATCTATCTTTAAATCTATTGTGTTGGTAGAAGACGAAAATGCTGGCATTGCCGACTCATGATCTTCGAGCTGAAATATTTTAAGAGAAAACTTTCTATATTAAGGCTTTCAAAATACAAATAATAAGTATGGAGAGACCAATAAATACTAGTATGTCACAAACATCCGCGTAATTTAGATATGATAAATAGATGTCTCATCGGCAATCGTACTACGCAATATCTTTTATTTATATATGTACTAATATTACTAATTTTCCACTTGACGTGTAAATAGTAAAATAACAAAAATACTGAACTTCGAGGAAAATTCAATCGGAAAGTCCCGAACCAAATGGCAAAATCAAATGACAAAAAATATCAAACGAATGGACAACCGTCATATTCCTGTCTTGGTACAGGCATTTTCAAATGTAGAAAATGATGGATTGAACCTGGTTTTATAGCGCTAAACCTCTCACTTGTACGACAGTCGCATCAAATTTAATAATATTGATAATGATGCGTGAACAAAACAAACAGACACAATAGGTAAAAATGTCACAAATAAAGGTAAAAAGTCTAACTCGGTTGGTCACATTCGTGAAAAGGGAACGGGATTGTAGTTACGACATAAGGAACATATCCGATATCATCTTTATAATAGATACTGTGGATTCATTAATATTCATTGGATACTAATTTTCGTGGATTTCGTGGGTACAGGGGAACCACGAATTTAAATGTTCAACGAAATACATATTTTCTAAGGGAATTTATGCAAACTTTGTCAAAACCACGAATTTATATATCCACGATTATGCAAGTTTTCCTCAATCCACGAAAATTGGTACCCACGAAAATAAATGAATCCACAGTATTCAATAACAGTCAATCAACTCGTGATGGCATCCGTAAAATTGACGAAGTGATGACTTCAGCTTCGCAATGCTTCACTGTTTGGAAGCTGAAATCATCTCTTTTGTCGTAAAGTTTTGTTTTCAACCGACCCTCATAGTCGCAACACTAATTTCAGTTGACTTTGTTTCATAAATCAACCTAAACTTTTGATTGCAAAATTAGTTGTTCTGTCCACTGTGTAAAAGAGGGACAAAAAATACCAGAGGGACATCTAAACTTATAGATGAAAATCAACTGACAAAGCTATGGCTACAAAAGAAAAAGACAAGAAGACAAACAATAGTACACAAAACAAAACATAGAAAAAAAAAAGACTTAGCAACACGTACCCGACCAAAAACTGGGGAGTCTCGGGTTCTCAGGAAGTGTAAGCAGAGACCGCTCCAAATATGGTACTCGTCGTGTTGCTCATTTTCTTACAAACCCAGTAAATAGTCTACTTCGGTAGAATGTCGTTACTACAATTCTATTCCCTTTATCACTAAATTACAAAATGTTAGAAATTATTATAAATTAAGAAGTGTATCTCCCTCATGCAAAGCTCTGATTCCTTTCACGGATTTGGCTATACTTTTTGGACCTTTTGGAATATAGCTCTTCATCTTTTATATAGGCTTTGGATTTCAAATATTTTGGCCACGAGCATCACTGAAGAGACATGTATTGTCGAAATGCGCATCTGGTACAGGAAAATTGGTACCGTAAATGTTATTACAGGTTCCTGACTTGGGACAGACACATACACTGTACATACAGAATGTGGCGGGGATAAACATTTTAGCGGGATCTCAACCCTCCCACTAACCTGGGACAGTGGCGGTGTAACATAACAACACGAGAACGAACAATAAAAATCAGTTGAAAAATTTGAATACATACAACAAAAGAAGAAATGGACGTGGTCGGGTCATTTATAGCTGACTATACGGTATGGGCTTTACTCATTGTTGAAGGCCGTATGGTGACCTATAGCTTTTAACTTCTGTGTCATTTGGTCGTTTGTGGAGAGTTGGCAATCATACCACCTCTTCTCTTTTATATAAACAGTAACTCGTTATAAAGTTGAATACCGAGTAAGTTGGAACATAAAATTATATATCATATATGCAGGTTTATTGCAATTAAGGTGGGAAAAACCCATTCGACAAAATATGAACATGTTACTCCAGCAGTCACAACTGTTCCGACCTAAAATTACTACTGTGTTAGAATCACAGCCATTAATAATAGTAATAACAGTATTGTTGTCGACCCAACATAAGTTCAACATATCAATTTTACCTATCTTAAAACATGTTTTTTTCTGTACTATCAGTGAGTCAAACAGGAAGTTGGTATTTCTCTTGAACTATATCATGTATATACGACTTACAATAAGAACATACTGGATAAACTTAAAATTGCATACATTTGATTAAAGATAGGAATTAATTTCATGGAATGTCCTACATGTGCATATAATTGCATACTATTAGCAGGATCATAATGTGATCATTGAAAGCTGCACTGCAAAGAGACACTTATGATTAACAGTAAAAAAAAGAATGAAATCTTGTGTATGTACAAAACAAAATTTAAGTTTCAATCTTTTTGATGAGACCAATGAAAAGCAGATATCTAATACCAGGGTATAGAAAGGCAGAACAAAATAGACCAACATTGCAAATTGAATCTCCGATCCACTACAAGTACAACTATGTACTTCATTGTGAATGCAAAACTGCGTTGGATAAAAGAACAAAGTTTATTGACATAATAACATTTGCGAAAAAGTAAAATCACAAAAATACTGAACTTAGAAAAAAATAAATTCGGAAAGTCCATAATCACATGGCAAAATCAAATAACAAAACGCATCCAAAACGAATGGACAAGAACTGTCATATTCCTGACTTGGTACAGGAAAATATGCAGTAACATTTATGCTCAATAGAATTGAAATTTTCAACACTGACAAAGCTGACATTTTCCTACAGCATAGAATATCATAATTCTAGCAAAGAGAAATTTGACAAATTTCAAATCACGATATGATTGACGAAAGAGAGATAAGTCTAATAAAATATAGTCTGTAAAATATGGTTCTTATCTTAAATCGCACTATTTGTAGCCAAATTCTGAGTTCATGGCTAAAAAAATTATCATAAAATATTGCATACACGAGAACATTATTTTCACTGCATATTTTGAAATTGGTCACTTATCTAGCAAAATATAAGGTTATGTTTATCAATATTCCTGTTGAACAAACAACATAAAAAGTCACCTACGTACAAAAAGTGCATATGAACGGTAAGTACTTTTTCAAAATATTTATAGCTTAAAAAATATTTATCAAGATGAAAAAGTGTTGTTTCAGTGAAGGGCACATTATATACAAAAACATATTCTGTATAAACTATAAGTATCAATACATTGTCTTTTTATATCAGAAGCAATCTGTTGTACCCGTCAACATTTTTGAGAGTGTAATAAAAGAGCTTTATCTAAAAAAAAATATTATTCACACTGTACATACATATATATCGTAATAGTGTATCCTTGAATATTTGATGACATGTTCATTAGTGAGTAGATTCGAGGTTGAAGTGGTTCGTCTACAGTTTATTTTTGTTTCTTTTTTCAATTTCATGTGTGCTAACTGTTTGGTCCTACATGATCCTGCATATTACAGTTAACATATTTTTATTTTCTAAATGTATGTAAAAGTTTAGATAAAATATACATTGAAACCTGACAATCAAAACTTAACTGAAATTTTGTTACGTATCAACATTTAGAACAAAAGGAGGACATGCTGGCACCCTAAATTTATGCGAACAAAATATTGTTGTTACTGTATTGCTATATTGCTATCCATTGTTTTATACATTGAATCCTGACATAAGAAAAATATGGCTGATTTACTATGAGGGTATATAGATTTACAAATAAAAGTGCACATATGGTCAGTTTTGGTCAATGCGGTCAAATAATTTTGTTGTACAAGTCAGCATGAGGTATCAAAACTACTGAAATTTTGTTACTTATCAACATTTTGAATAAACGACGGACATGCTGGCATCCTAAATTTATGTGAACAAAATTTTGTAGTCATGTTAAAATGATGCTTTCATTTTGTATAGTAAATTCTATCCTGGAATTAAAATATTGCTGAATGTGTCTATATAGATCAAGGACATATAACTAACAAGGACGTATAACTAACATCGACATTACGTCCTTTCTTAGATATACATATACATAAAGTACAAATATGGTTGAATTTGAAAGGTTTTGGAATATATATATATTAATAGATTGGCAGATCACAGATACATTGGTGTTACAAGCAACGTTTTATGCGTGCTTTATTTTCAAATATTCGTATTAAATCCTGTTTATATTACGGAAGTATTAATTTTACTTTATTATCGATGTTTATACTGCGAAGCAAAGATATTAAAAAATATTTTTTTTTAAAAATCGATGTAGAGCGGTCCTGGTTACAAGTTAACTTAGTGTTGAGCAGACCAGTCAAAAGTTAACTTGGGAACATGTTAATAAGTTGAATTGTATTACATACCCAAACTAACACTGTTTGCACTATCCACTTTTAAATCACAAACCCTTGTAGTTCTATATATTGTCACATTATATGGAAGTCATTTTCTTGATTACTATGAATATTTCTTAAAATGTTAGACATTCGTTTTTTAATCTCAAATAAAACACACAGTGAGTCTTTAGGAGAGATATAGTGCATATGTGGACATCAACAATGTGAATAAAACAAACAACGGCAGTCACTTAAGGTGGTACCCAACACTACAGGAGATAACTCTGTAAAATCAGCTAAACGTTTTAATTACGTTGTGTTGTTCAGGTAATATCTAGCTTCTCAATGATCAAAATAAGTGTTTGTCAAACTTCTATATAACCAGTGTAATTTTTCTGATATAACATTGGTTCAAATCTTTTGAAATTTTTCAATTTTTGTAAAAGGGTCAAAGTAAATACTTTGTCAAAATTTTAAGAACATTAAACGAGCCAAATTAATTTTAGTTAAAGTGTTGGGTACCACCTTAATTGTCAATTGTTGCTTTGTTTAAAGGATATTACATAATATCTGCTTGTCGGTTCTTTTTGATATAAGTAACATTTCCAACAGCATCGCTAACATGGCAAAGTCGTATATTTATGTTACTTCTACCACTTGTTCAATACCTTTGCTGGTGGTCTGTATCCCCTGAATATACCACAGTACATAATTAACTTCTTAAGGGAAAATTCGGATATTATTTTATCAAAATTTATAAATCTGTGAAACTAGTTTAGATTAAGAAGATAATTTTCCTGGTGCATAGTTTTTGTTTTATCGACAATAACATTTGCCCTTAGTTAGATGTATAAGCTCTCCAAAGCTAGTATTAGGTTATGAATTTTCAATAGCGAAATTAAAAATACCAAAGTTAAGGGACATTCAAAAGCATGAGTCGTCAAGAACCTGAAACATGCGAACGTCATTTGATCTCTGGTGAAGAGATTTCTCATTAACCATGTTAACCATCATACCATATTTTAACATTTTTTTACATATGGACATCGCTATGGTTAAAAGAGAAAAAAATTCAAACAAAAAACAATAGTACATAAATTTAACATGGAAACTAAAGCCCGAGAAATTAATACAATTCAAACCTTAAACCTGTGGTGGTCTCAAATTCCTTATTGCCATAAGAAGAGGCAATACCAAAATATTTCTTTTATTATGAGAACGGACATTATAACACGTGTACAGTGTATACTGCACGGCTTCCCAGATTCAGTATATTTAGAAAATCGGCCGAATTGATTATTTTAACATTCAGTTGTTCTTGTATAATATCCTAGTTTTTAGTAAAAATATTTGTGAGGCCAATAGTGTTATTACTGATCATTTAGGCTAGTATTTATATGTCATTTATTCTGTTACACGTTCCGTAATTTATATAGTTCGTTTGATTATATTCTTTATCTATTTATGTGTTCCAGTCTAGGAGGATTATTCATCTTTAACCTTATAAGAACTTAAAACATCGTATCATCGCTACCTTTCCCTCTCTCACACGTATCCGTTGCAGGAAAACTGCAAGGTCATTACGATCACAAGGAACATTTCGTCGAGACGTCATCTTGGACACAATTCGTGGCTAACCACAGAGTGAGTTAATTATATAACATTGTATTTAAAGCCTTCAAATTGCCTTTCGTATAATTGAACCTTTTCTCCGTGAAATACTGGAAATGTAACCGTTCTTGAAAGTAAAACATTTTCTCGGATTCAATAGACTGTGCAATCAATTATTTTGGACATTTCATACACTAGAAACATTAATTCAACACATTGTAAAATTGTATTTTATTTGTTTTTCAGCTTTTTACCATTTGTTAGATTGGTTTGAGAATAAATTATCAGCACCTTGTCTTGTTGCTTGAGCCCAATCGTCGGTTAAACTTAATGGTCAGTCCATTACAGTAAAAAGTCTACAACTTGCCTGTTGTGTCTCACAGATAACGCCACTCCACGTTAGTTATACAGCTACATAACAACCTACCCGTTGAGCCCTGCAGCGTCATCCCTTGACGCATAGTAAATTGACGACAACCTGTCTTTACATATCCAGACAAGGAACGACAACATAACAACGTTCATACCTTTACACTGACAGTGGACTACATAACTTGTGTGTACTAGGCAGCAACCCAACAACGTTGAGTCAACATGGATCCCAGTCATGTGGAACGACAAGAAGAGATACAGCCCCCAGAGGGAAATGTTCCAGATCTAGAGCTATTACAAAATCCGTCTAATACCACACATTTAGATGGAAATCCCGAGGCTAGGCGAGTACGGGATCTCACCGAAAAAGGTAAAGGAGCCTACACAGAAAAACGCAACAAGTTCTGTGAGGAATTAGAGGTCCTTTGGTCAGATATAACGACCCAGTTATTGGAAATCACCACACCTCCCAATGAACTTCAGCAAGTCTTAACAGCCCAGGACAATCTTGTAAAAGCCTGTACAAATTATCGTAGGCTCACAGACGAATATCTGGACTTTCTAAAAAGGACCAGAACGTTGGACAGTCAAAAAGACATAGACGCATGTAACCTTACGTTGGATCTCCGTCTGTCCGAAGTGGAACTGGCCATGGACTCTTTACACGAGCATCGCCTTGCCCTCACTAAGGCTAAATCAACTAAAACAAGGACCTCAGGGTCAAAAGGTAAGAAAACCTCACGCAGTGGTAGCTCTAACGTGTCAGACATGTCAAGCCTAGCACGGAGAAAGCGTGCCAAGGCAGAGGCTGCCAAGTCTAAAATAGCCTTTGTAGAAAAACATGCCCTTATCCTACAACAGGAAGCAATGTTAGAGGAACAAGCCCTGTCCAGACAAATTGAAATGGAACAGGAAGCCACACGTAAAAAGGCAGAAATGGAACAAGAAATCGCTCAACGTAAGGCTCAAATGCAACAAGAAGCCGCACGAGTAAGCCGGGAAAAGGTCGAGCTTAAAACCAAATTTAACCTTCTTGAAGCACAGAGAGAAGCTGCAGCCGCAGAAGCCGAGGCTCGTATCCTGGAATACGATGATAGCCAAGCGTTTAGTGATCTCCCTAACGAAAAGGAAGACCCGCTCCAGCGTGTGCAAGATTTCGTCAATAAACTTCCTGTATCAACTGTTGTAAAGGAAGTAACAGGACCTCAAAAGAGAAAACAAATTCCTGTTACAATTGAGCTGAGTCATGAAGCAACAGCATTCGTGCCATCTGTGGCACTGAACTTGCTATCACAAACACCTAAGGTCTTGCCTACACGTGCTAAGTCACCAGATGTTAATGTATTCCCAGATCTGGGAACAATAACTGGCATAGGAAAACAGGGCGTTTCAGAAAAGATCCCTGTATTACACCATAATCAAGGCGTCATAGAAGAGACCCCTGCTGAACACCAAAAACAGGGTGTTAAAGAAGAGATCCCTATTGCACACCAGCAACAAATCAACCTTACATCGGAGATAACAAGATTCCTCTTACGTAAGGACCTGCTTTTCTCCCGGTTAACAAGCTTAAATGATCGGGCAGAATCCTCCCATACTTGGAAAGCAAGCTTCAAGAACGTGACTGATGAGTTACAAGTCTCTGACTCAGAACAAATCGATTTACTGATCAAGTGGCTCGGTCCAGAGTCTGCTAAACACGCCATTAGCATAAGAGCGTCGAACGCTAATAATCCTACCATAGGTATACAAAGATTATGGAAGAGGCTTGATGAGCGATATGGTGCTCCAGAAATGTTGGAAGCCTCTATCAAGAGTAAACTCGTCAATTTTCCTACCTTGACGAACAAGGATAACGCACGTCTTTATGACTTGTCTGATATTCTATCAGAAATCGAATACCACAAGGAAAATCCCAAGCTGGGATGTTTGCTTGCTTATTTTGACTCTTCGTCCGGGATAAATCCTATTGTGGAAAAACTGCCATACGGACTCCAAGAAAAGTGGATTACAAGGGCTTCAAGATACAAGTCTGAGTATGAAGTTGCCTTTCCACCTTTCACAGAATTCTCTGCCTTCATCAGGGAAATGAGCAAAATTAAGAACGATCCTGGGTTCATCTTTGGGTCAAAAGTAACATCAAATACAAAAGACGCTACGCCAAGGTTCACACCTCAGACGTACTCAAGTCAACGTCCATAAGACGGCTGTTGAACAGCAAACTGAAGACAGCAGTCAACAACAAGATCTGTGTATCCTACACAAGACAAAGCATACCTTGAATGAATGCCGAGCATTCCGTGCTAAATCAATCGAGGAACGCAAGGAACTGTTAAGGCAAAACAATGTGTGCTACAAGTGTTGTGAGTCAACCACACACAGAAGTCGGGACTGCAACGCAAGTATCAGTTGTAAGGAGTGTGGAAGCGAACGACATACCACAGTACTTCACATCACTAGACCACAACAATCTGAAAGCTCCCAGTTTAGCTCACCCAGACAAGCCTACGGCGGGGAGCAGACAGAGTCAGCTGAAAAAAGTTAACCTCTGTGAGTTCGATCTGCACAGAGATCTACAAAGATCATAACAGCGAGAAATCTTATGCCAAGATATTACCTGTGGACGTGTACCACAAGGACAAGACAGACAAAATTATCAGGATGTACGCCATTATTGACGACCAAAGCAACTGATCTCTTGCCTCGCCTGAATTCTTCAGTCTGTTCAACGTTCGGGAAAAACCTGAAAACTACTCTCTTACAACATGCTCCGGCAGAGTAGCTACATCCGGGAAAAGAGGAAAAGATTTCGTCATGAAATCTGTACATAGTGACGTACAATTTGATCTGCCTACATTAATTGAATGTAATAATATTCCCAATAATCGAGACGAAATTCCTACTCCTGAAGTCGCAATGCATCATCCTCATCTGAAAGAACTCCGAGGAAGCATTCCACCAGTAGAGGAACGTTGTCAAATTTTACTCCTAATTGGAAGAGACCTTATAGAGGCACACCACGTCCTTGATCAACGCCTAGGACCATCCCGAACTCCATTTGCCCAAAAGTTGAGACTTGGTTGGGTCATAATTGGAAATACATACATTAACAAGCAAACTGTTCCTATTGAAGTCAACACAAAGATAACTAACATTTCAATCACGGAATCAGAACAACGTCTTGCCTCAAGACCTGAAATAGCCGTCAAGGACAAGAATCCAATTGTTGTTCAGGCTGATGACCAATACGTTCATTCGAATGCCAAGGTTGCAAAGTCGTATTCCATACAATTCATTGAGTGTACAGGACCTAGTTCCAAGCCTGGTAAACACACAAATTCCTCTAAAGGGACCGCACTCGTGTCACTAAAAGCAAAATCTGTGACTTCTATAAAAAAATCTATAGATAAAGAAAGTTTCAATCCGAAATCAACAGGACCTTAAGTTCATGGAGAGGAAATCAATAGCATTCACAAACCTATTCCGAAAGAAGGACCTATTGCCAATCTCAATCTGCCATTGAACAAGCAAAGTCTACTACGAGGAGGAAGCAGTATTGCCAAAGCTGACTTGAATTTTAGTGAAAAGGAACCAGTAGTCTTATCTGGACATTGTCACAGAGAAACACCTTTTCTTGGACATTACTACGACAAAATTAAATATAGAGGACGCAACACTACAGATAGAGCGACTAGATCTGCAGGTTTGAACGTTATGACGAAACGCCTAATTTCGTCTGATACTCACAAAGATGTGTCATTTCGCCAAATCGGAAGACAACCAACTACTAAAGCTTGTTATACTTACCGGAGGACCATCTTCGATCGTCATCGCCGTCTAACAACGTTTGAAAAAACAGTTCCCATTATCGATACAGCAGTAATGGAACATTCTACAGAACAAAACAATGCTTTTTACCATTTGTTAGATTGGTTTGAGAATAAATTATCAGCACCTGATAGTCTTGTTGCTTGAGCCCAATCGTCGGTTAAACTTAATGGTCAGGCCATTACATCATTTAAGTATGGTGTGGAATAATTAGAAATGTAAAAACATCTAATTGACAATTGATGTTCATCATTTTGTTTAACATACGAAATACCTGAATTATAACTTGAAAAAAAACCACTCAAATATCCTCAACTTAAAATGTAAAAAAGTCAAAACATGGACAAATAACATACAAATGAGATCTAACTTCAGATAAGTAATTGAAATGAAAACAAATAATTTCCATATATGATGTTAGCAATAAACAAGCATCGTCGAATTATACAGAAACTATGTCGACATTTAAACATTCCATATTCACTCATGATCACAATTATTTATTTTGTATTACTGTAAATTTCATCCATTTTGATTTCTTTTCTGTGTCATCCATATAAACTAAGTTTTGCAATTTAACTTTTGCAATGCACTAAGGTAAAACTTAAAATTTGATGCGGTTGTTTTTTGTGGCATATTTTACAAAATTGTCAGCATTTATCAATTTTAAACAGCTTTCTATTTCTGCTATTGCTTATTGGTCTTTGTTGGGAGGAAATCCTTATTGTAATGCATATCTCTTCATTGTTTAGTTCTCCCCTTAATAGACCAAGCTTTCTTTTTGGTATTAGCTTATATGTTATTATCATTTCTGTACCTATTTATTGATCATTATCTTGTTATACAAATTTATTTATATTGGGTATATGGAACGAAAAAATATTTTACTAGTAAAAAAAAAATCAGAAAATCACATCTTAAACATCAAATGATTTGTTTTGGTTGCATAAAAGCAGCATACTAAGCAAACAATAAAATAATTAACGTAACAATTACTGCTTTGTATTAGCTAGATCTGGTTCAAACTTGAAATAGAAGGAAATTGGTATGAGAACGTGTTTAATTTTTTTTATTTCATATGTGTTATCTTGACTTATCATAATGATTGATAGTCCTAGAAAAGAACTTCCTATGCATGCTATTTATAACATGTTGTTTTCATTTTTTAACACAATGTTCATGAGGTTTCACAAATAACATAACATTTGACACATTGATAACCATATACTTGTACTTGATGAACACATTGACTATTATTCTGTTTTGTCGAGTGTGTTTGTACGAATTTATCATTTTTTGTTACGATCTTGTCGTAACCTTATTATTTAAAAGTCAAAGTCATAAAAAACGAGTTTCTAGTAAATATAATTTTTAGGAAAATTAACAAAAAGTTGTGCTGAGCGTTAAGTTCCTTCTAGACCAAGTGTGGACACAATGATGGCATTTAAATCAGATTATGATTGATGTTTTCCTTTTTCCTAGTTTGAAACACGCAAATATGCTGCTTCAAATTAATTTCGGTAACTTACAAGGGGTGAGTTGTGCGCACGTTTTTGAAGAGTCGAGTATATGTGGTTGATATGGTCTGATGCATAAGATTTAGAAATATATATACCAATTGGATTTACTAATGGAAAAAGACTATTCAATTTCGAAAACATAGATAATAAAGCTAATAAGATATCAAAAGTTTTCATAACTATTTGAACGAAAAATATAAATTAAAATGATCATATGGAAACTCCTACATTTTATTTTTTTAAACAAAGTTTTATTGGAACAATTGAAAATGTATCCGACCTAAAACTGTTATCACTGCAATATTACAGACGATTATGAACGTGCTTGTTAAATCTGACATATGCTTTTTGTGCTTCTTTGTTAAATGTATATATATATATTTATCTGATTGAAATTGTGACACGGTGATGACTGCTGTACCTCTATTTTGACAGTTTTACCTATAACGTCTGTTTTGTTCACGCATCGTTGTAAATATGATGGAATATGTTGTTGTCCATTCGTTTGATGTGTTTTATCATTTGATGTTGCCATTTGATTAGGGTCTTTCCATTTTAAATTTTCCTCGGAGTTAAGTATTTTTTGTGATTTTACTTTTTATGAACGTTTTGTTTTATTACGTGACACTTTCTTGATCAGTTATAGCAAGTTATGTTTTATCTGTCAGACAAGCTTATCTTGAAAATCGTATTTTCAATTTTAAAGGATTTAATTTGGAATTACAAAATGAATTATATACAATACTACGATATTAACTATTTACTCACATTGATTGGGTTTTCAAAACACAAAATACATTATATGTCTGATTTAGAAACAAACATTATAAACGTGACGTATTTTCTGTTTTTAAATCAGTACAGAAATGGACTAATTCAAAAAAATATTTTTTCAACACGTAAAGAATAGATATTTTAGAAAAGATAGTAAGGTGTATTTGAATTATATGATTTGTAGCAATGTCAACTTTGTGCATAAAATAATTTATTATTTAGTTTTGTGTAATAATTTAACTTACGTTCAAATGTACATTGCAATATTTTATATAATCTAGTACGATGTGTAATCCTTACAAAGCAGTGCACAATAGTATAAATTATTGAATAAAACAATATATTTTCTATTGAATTATGATTTACTTACCTAAAGGGAAAACGGTTATATTTATTCTGCCATAGGCGACAATACCAACTAATTTCTAAATTGACCACTTTTCATAATAAAACCTTGACAAAACAGTGATGTGTGGTGTTAGTACTGTATTATTCTGTTTTGAAAATTGAATTCAATAATAGTATCATGACCAAGTTTCAACGGAGTTTTTAAATTTATGAAATTTTGGAAGTTTAGAAAATATTTCAATAGGTTTCAAAGTTTATATTGTAAATAAACACACTGCAGTTTATATTCATAGATAAATAAAAAGATTAATTGTATTCTTACATCCAATCACAAATGTAATACTGATTTCCCCCTCAATACAATTTGTAGTACAAAATCCATGCCAGCATTGATAAGAACGAACTCTAACCGGGAAAACATAGAGGTGGCACGGTACCCAATAAGGGATAATGATAGCCTTTTTATAATGTGCACCACTGTATGACAGTTTTTGTCAATTCGTTTTTGATGTGTTTTGTAATTTGATTTTGCCATGTGATTATGGACTTTCCGAATTGATTTTCCTCTAAGTTCAGTATTTTTATGATTTTTTCTTTTACACTGTTTAAACTTCTACATACACAGTTAACTGAAGTACTTTCATTATTCTATTCAGAAAAGAATTTGAATATGGATCATAACCGTTTACGTTTTTGCTATCTTTATAAACCTATGGCCACTAGTGGTTTTATGCCTTTTATCATGCAGTGAATACAAAATTTATAAAAAAAACCTAAAAAAATCATTTTCGCCTGTATTTAAAATTATTTCGTATTTTTTTTACACCTCATTCATTCCTCAGTTTAGGAAAGTATGTTCAGTTGATACGGGTTTTGTTTGCCAATCACACTGTTCAGATACATTGACTTAAGTAGGGTACACAAAAGAGCAACCTAAATTCTGGAATGCAAATACTACCAAACTACCTTAACCAAGCCATCACAAACTTGAAACCAGTCATTACACCTATGATACATAGACTTCTTACTAGAAAACATTTTACAAAATATTTATCAAGGATTATATATCTTAGAAAGGCATGTCATTTTTGTTGATTTTTTTTACAAAAAGGTCATCGAATATGTACTAAGTACAAATAAGTGTGCTGATTAGATATGAGAAAGTTCACTCAGAAATAGTAATCTTATTTTATCGATACATTCACCTCTGTGAAAAAAAATGTTACAATTTTACACATGTTATGATGTATATATATATATATATATATATATATATATATATATATATATATATATATATATCTGACAATACAGGCATGTGGTTGACATTTGATTAAGACTTTCATTTGAGGCAACATACAAGATACAGGTAAGGAAAGTCATTGTATTCCAAAATTGTGAAGGATTTTTCAGTAGTCTGAATTACAAAATTTAAAGCCTGATATCTATCATGAATTTACAAAATTTTTATCAGGAAAAAAACATAATTAGCTTTAATCTGCTGTTGTCTTTTTGTCATTTTTGTTGTGTACCTGGTTGAACGTTTTAGCAGTATGAGGACTAATGCAAGCATACTTCATTCAACTTTCAGAACTGCGAGCATTCCTTGATATATTATTATTATTCTCTGAAATCCAGAAAAGTATATAAAGTAGACCAGCGCTTCTGGATAAATACTTTTTTATTGTACTTTTCTCTGTGCTTTTTCACATTTTGTTTAACGATAGAATGGACTAGCTATAACACTAGCTCTTCTTTGAAGTGTATCTTCAAGACACAATGGAACGTTATCGGTTATTATTGTCGTGTATATCATTTATATACTGTTCAATAGCTGATTTTAAAAGCTGATCTTTGTTGAATGTATTCATAAAAATTTGGCGGACGATTTAACATTACTAGGATTGACATAATATATGATGCTTGCTTTGAAGACAGTATGTTAGTGCATAGCCAAAGTTAACTTTTTTTTTATATACTACATCTCTTTGAATGAGGATGTTTTAACGACTAAAACTAAAAAAAGTAAGATTTTCTCCAAAATCAAAACTGTTGAAAACGTAGTCCAATGTTTTTTTATTTAATGTCGCAATGGCCCCATAAAGTTCTAGCTTTCGATGTCAAATTATCAAAAACAACTGGATTTATGACTGTTTATAAGTTCAGTAGCTTTTTCTGCAGCTTAATATACTGATAAACCAGATTTATTAATGTTTCTCTGAAAAAAGATATGTTCATCATTGTCAAAATTGTTATCAAACCTCTCCCGGATACACTTTATTTTAAAATTCAAGACATTCGTTGTCCTTCAAGCACTTTATTTAAAAACGTATGACATTCATCGCCCTTTATCTTAAATGAAACACATATGGTGTCGTGTATACACATAACACATCAGTAAAACACAAACGATAAAAAGAACCATGCAAAAAGCTTTGTAAGCTCCATTGCTATTTTTATTAAGGAAATTATATAATGATAGCGCATAGACTGTGATAAAAATCATTTTGTTTTCAACACTATTAGAATTTTATGCGACTGTCAAACAAGTGAGAGAATAAGATTTGGATCCTGAATGTGTTATTAATCGTTCTATATAAAAGTGTTCTTATCCCGGGCATAAAAACAATGCCGTATTTGGCAAAACCTTTTCAACTTTTGATCTTCAGTGCTGTACAACTTTGTACTTTTTTCACTTTCGATCTTTTATATCTGGGCGTTATGTATTCGGGTTTAGTTTTCTGTAATTAGTTAATACTTCAGTTTCATTATCATGATTATGTATATCTCTTTCATATTCATTTGATAAAATTTACTGTTTGCAATAGCATGAATTGTTCTATATAATAAGAATGTTCTTATCCCGGGCATACAAACAATGCCGTATTTGGCAAAACCTTTTCAACTTTTGATCTTCAGTGCTGTACAACTTTGTACTTTTTTCACTTTCGATCTTTTATATCTGGGCGTCACTATTGAGTCTTGTGTGGACAAGACGCGTTTTTGGCGTATTGAATTTTAAACCTGATGCTTTTTGTTATCTATTAATCATGCTTTTCTTTGTCTAATATGGTCTCCTTTTTATTTGTATTGTAGTCCTGTAATATTATGTTGTCATTTCAATGTTATATTTAACTTTGCCATTAAAGTGCGAGGTTTGGCATGCCATAAAACCAGGTTCAACCCACCACTTTTATTCCCCTTTAAAAGTGTCCTGTACCAAGTCAGGAAGATGGCCATTGTTATAATATTGTTCGTTTCTGTGTGTGTTGCATTTTAACGTTGAGTCGTTTGTGTTTTCTCTTATTTTTTAGATAAGACGTGGCACGGTACTTATCTATCCCAAATTCTTGTATTTGGTTTTGATGTTATATTTGTTATTCTCGTGGTGTTTTGTCTGTTGCTTGGTCCGTTTCTGTGTGTGTTGCGTTTCGGTGTTGTGTCGTTGTTCTCCTCTTATATTTAATGCGTTTCCCTCGGTTTTAGTTTGTTACCCCGATTTTGTTTTTTGTCCATGGATTTATGAGTTTTGAACAGCGGTATACTACTGTTGCCTTTATTTAGACTTATATTGCTTGTTAACCAGGGACTCAAATTTTTTTTTTTTTACCAATTACCATGATGATTTTAGTTTTTTTCAATATTGTTGTCAATATAAAAAAAACTTTGCGACAGTGATACAAGTGAAAGGTTTCGCTACCTACAAAACCAGATTTAATCACAACTTTATACATATGAAAATGTCTGTTCCAAGTTAGGAATATGACAGTTATTATGTATTCGTTTGATGTGTTTCGGCGTTTGATTTTGTTATTTGTTTAGGGACTTCCCTCTTTGAAATATTCGTTGGGGTTCGGCATTCTGTTATATTAGGTTTTGCATTTTTTAATGCATAAAATTGCTGAAATTAGTGTTATAACTACAACTAGATCGAAACCTGAGCTGGTGATTTATGATATCTAAAATTTACACCAGCGCAGACGTCATTAAAACATACAACTAATGACACCAGTCCAACATGCCAATATGCCGCTGTCCAACAGTCATAAATCGATATAGTGAAACAATACCAGTTTACAAATTGACCGACGGAACCACATCAACTCTACGAGGAAACAATGGAACAAAAAGAAAAACAACAAAAAAAACCAATCAACAACATACCCAGAAACGGACTATTTGATCACAACCATCGTATTCCTGACTTAGTACAAGACATTTAAAAAAACAAGTAGTGGGTTGAACCTGATAGTGTGGCTTGCCAAACCTCCTGCTAAAAAGGAAAAAGGCAATATTAAAAAATTCCGCTAAAATGAAAACACTTCTACTGCTACTTTTGCTTCGGGAATAACCTGAGATGTGCAGTTTATTAATGATAATATGTTTTTTACTTCACTTTTGTACAAAACATTCCTTTTTATTTTACCAATGAAATAATATGCTATACGGCAAACGTTTTTTTTTACAATACTTAGACGTGAAATTTGCACGAAACCATATTTGTCAATTTATACCGTCACATATATATATATATTTCTCTAATTCTATGGAACCCATTGTATAAAAAACTTTAATCAACGTGTGGTTGCTGGTGATCTCAGGAGATGATTGGTTGAGTCAAAGGGTCATAACCTTTCTCAGTTCCCTGAAATGATCAAAATGTTCTCACAGGTGTTAATTAAATTGACAACTTTGTGGAAAGTGGAAGGCACTCGAAGGGGATTTTGGTTTAGGAAAAAAGGAAATTTATCTTTTAATCATAAGAGAAACAGATTATTACATAGTAACGGGTGGATTATTGGATTTATCCAATCTCTTTAGTTATATAATAATTTTTTTAAAGTCCTCGCCTAGACTCGGACTTTAAAATTTATAATTTAACTATCTCGATTGGATAAATCCGATAATCTACTTGTATCAATGTAATAATCTTTTTATATGTTACAGGCATTTTCTAACTTTAAGCATTTTGTAAAATGACTAATTTTCCAGGCAATTTAGAAAATGCCTCACCATGACAGGCATTATACAAAATGACTAAAGATATGTAATCATTTTGTAAATTGACTGAAATTCTGAAGCAAAATTCCACAAATTGCCTGTTGAGTTTCAGGCAATTTGTAGAAGGAGGATATCATTGAGATGCAAAAGACAAAACACAAAATCTTGCAAAGAATATAACTAATGGTTCGGTAGAACTAATTTATTCTCCAAAAACCATATCGGAAGTTTTTAATGCCTTAGGATATGTTCTTTTAAGTGAAACTATGTGAAGAACTCTGTATTTCAGATACCAACAGTGAGTTTATAATTATTTTGTCAAAATGGCAGAAAAACAAATTGTTCTTTAAATAAACAAAATTTACAATTAATTGTTTAAGAAAATCTAGATTCAAAACAGTAAAGTGAAACATATGAAGTAAAGAAAAGTTCGTTTTTAAATGACCGATTGCGTTTTTTTTTGTTTGCTTTAGTCGCAAATATGTCATGCATTGTTAAGACGTGAACAAGTTGGTTATAATTCGTATGGGTTATTTCTATAGTGGATTGACCTGGATAAAGAACAGACATTTAGACTGCAGCTTACAATTTAAATGAAGGTATTTTGAACAGGAAAAGAAAATTCTCAATGAGTTCTCAAAAGGTTGTCCGATCGTCTGAAAATGTCAGGGATGATAGATCTTAACCTGATGAAATTTTTTACCCCCATGCCAGATTTGATCTAAATGCATGAGATTTAGAGATTTATAAAGCAAAAAGCTGTATTTTAACCCTATGATCCAATTATAGCCATGTTGGCCATGTTGTTTGTCAATCAGGGATTAATGGGACATATTTGTTTTAAACAAGATACTCTTATGATGATTGTAGCCAATATTGGTTAAATTTTACCTAGTAGTTCCATAGGAGAACATGTTTGTAAAAGTTAGCAGATGAAGACAGAAGACAGCCGCCGAGGTGCGAAAAGCTCACTCCATTCCTTTGACAAGGAGAGCTAAAAATCAACAAAGAAAAAATAATATCAGTGCTTTGAGAGGAGAAGCGTTACCTGCTTAAGAGGGATCACCCGTCATGGGCAGATCTGCTTGAGTCCGTTTAAAGCTTTAAGTCAAAAGATACGAATAAACGAATCATGATGCTTTGATTTTTTTGGGAACATACGAAAAAGAAGATATCCATGTGTGCTTATTTTGAAACCTTATGTTGCCTCACGTAAAGTATTTTATCAGTAAAGGTAATGAAAGAGCTAAAAGTGTGATGATCTAGATTTCTCCAAATGTGGTCAGAGTGCTAAATCATGTTTTACGCCGAACAATATATTGAAAAAAAAATCATGTCACATATTGTGTACAGTTCTGTAGTGCCAAAATTTTTAGGAAAAAAAATGTTGACTTCTGTGCGTGTGTGAATTGAAATAATTCAGTAAAGTGTATTCTTGATTATTAAAGCTATTCTTTTTGATTCAGTTATTATCATAAATAAAACAGCTGGTATTCAAAGCTTTCAACTAATTTTCTTAACGTTTTATTCTATAAATAGTTTCAGGCATTTCGTAAAATACCTTTCAATTTTTCCAGGCATTTTGTAAAATGCTTAGAAAATTTAGTCATTATGTATAATGACTAAATCTTGCAGGCAATTTAGAAAATGCCTAAATTTAGAAATTGCCTGTAACATATACATATACATAAATCTAATATGAAATTACCAAGTGTTATTGTATTTGTAACTGAGACATGATTGTCTTCTCTGATACAACTGTCTGGGGTATATTTTAGCTGCAATATTTATACGCAGAGCCATATTATCTAGTTTCATGCACTTTTCATAAAAATCCTTGAAATCGACTATTTAGGATGCACATTTATCACTAGTACACTCTGTTACCTTGTTTTAGTTCATTTAGCAAAACAGGTTGAATTAATGGATTTAAAGATCATTTATTCTAAAACATGTTATACCAGTTTATAAACAAATAGATTTATTGAAGACGATAAGAATATTTCTTATCATGTAAGTCAGTACTCATAGCTCCTTTAAAAACAAAAAATCTAATTGAATTTTGATGTTCAACATTTTGTTTTACGTACGACATCATATTATTATAACATGACAATGATGATATAGTACAAATGATCAATCAAACGTGGATATGTTAAATAAATGGATTAATTACATATTATCGAAATCTGACTTAAAATTAGTAACGGTAATAAAAGCAAATTATGTTCATATAGATGTTGTAAGCAATAAACTATCAGAAACATCGTCAAATTGTCGTTCAGAAACTATGTTGACATTTAAACCTTTTACCATCACTCCTCGTCTTAACTGGTAATTAAGTATGGCTGTAAATTGCATGGTTGTTTTAATCTAATTTTAATTTTGTTACGTCTTATTTAACTAACTCAATTTTGTGATTTGATTTGTTGTAATACTAAAATAGAATTTAAAATCTATAAAACAACAAAATTGTCAAAAATGATGTAATCTAGTATTTTGATAAATCAGACATCACTAGCTTTCAGGGCATAAGTACACTTGACAAACGTATTAGATTCTTTGAAACAGTTTAAGTTTTTATGTTAGATTGTCACTTAAGGCTATTGTTGCTAGTGTAATTCAATTTAATTCCTTCAAGGTTGAAACATCAAGGTGTAAAATGAGAGTTTACATTAAAAACTCGTACAATGATATGCATGTAAATTACAATAATTAAACGTTTGTCACTAACTGATAGGTGGCCATGCAATTTATTTCAAATCTGCGTCGTTCATATACATGTACTTTTCCTTTGTGTACAGATGCACTTATGGTATATTCAAAACAACCTTTGAACAAAAACTATGTTCATGAAGCCTTTGTGAAACATGTTTTGTGTACAAAAACCTTCAATCAATTAAATGGGCTGCAATGGCCGAGTGGTAATGTTCATCAACTTTATTTATCACTAGCCAGTTAAGTAGCAGGTGCACTCTATCGTTATCTCAAACAAGTAGTTATACAAATTTTCTCCCTAATGGTCGATCGTTCTTCTCTGGCTATCTGGCTGACTCCACCAAGTATAGCAAGGCATAAGTGAAAGAATATTCAAACTCAATTGATTCCTAGAAAAAACGAATTTAAGAAATTGTTATGCAAATCTATTATTCAAATACGTATGTCACATTAAAACTACCGCTTCAAAATGACCAATAGTACTAAAAGTGATAAGACAAACCAATCAATCAATCAATCTTATGGTTTTTAGGTGTAATACCACCAAATCATGGTACGTCACATCCGGTTGTATACGAAAGTAGGTCTAAAAACATATTCCCTTGAATTTGACGGTTATAGAAAATTAATTCATCAGCTTATTTTGACGCATTGATTCAAACTTATTCGTTTTTTTTTTTTTTTTATCTTTTTGGGAAAAATGATAGGTTCCGTCTGAAGAGTTTGTTCTTCTTTTTGTTGTTGCTGGTATTTCCTTCATAAGTTCTTCATTGTAGATTGCCTGGTTTGTATTTCCAATGTATATGATCGTTTCTGGTGTCTTTGTCCCATACTTCAAGAGTTTCGAGGTCTTGCCGGTCAAAGATGTGGTCTTTTTCTAGTTGTTGGTTTGGGTAGCCGTTGGTTTCGGCGTATAGTCAGCAGTCGTCTGCAAATAGTCGGACTGAGAATTGGATGACACAGGTGTACATTGCTGCTCTAACGTTGTTAGGAAGTTTGTTACTGATTGTCACTAGTGGCTGAGTTTTGCATAAATAGCCTGACAGGAAGCCATCATTCAAGGTAATAAAATCTTTGATTTTCTTGAGATATTTTAATATGTATTTTTTTTTTTTTTTTTTTTGTAATTCGTTTATTTTTGACATAAAGACAGAAAAACAATCAAGCAGGATTACACACATGTACAGTTTCAAGTATGATCTTAAAGATATTTTCATTATATGACAGCTCTAAATATCAAAACATACAACAAAATATAACTATAATTTTCGTACCAGTTATGAAATATTTAAATCACCTAGGACAGATTGTAATGGCAACCATTTTTTATCTATATATTCTTTTTGTGTAGGCGATAAGAAATTTACTGTATGTTGTTCTATTCTTATACAGTATTTTAAATATGCAATACTACCTTTCACAGAAGGTTTTTCTCCTGAATTTTTACAGCTATAAATATAAAATTTTAAAATCAACATTATATGTTGTACTACATTATATGGGTCAAAAGTTTCCCCAGTACCAAAAATAACATGTTTTGCCTCTATATGTTTAAGGCTAAATCCACATTTTATAATAAATCTTGAAGTGCTATCCAAATATTTTTGCTGTATATACATTCCCAAAAAATATGCAATAAGCTTTCCTTGGTTTCAGTGCAAAAAGTGCACATTTCTGTTTCTATTAACCCACATTTATAAAGAAAAGAGTTTGTGTATACAATTCTATGTAATAACTTGAATTGAAAATTCTGAAGTTTAGTGTTTTTCGTTGCTTGAAATGCCATCGAATAAATTTTTCCCCAATCATATTTTAATATGTGTTAACAAACGATGTGTTTCAATAGATTGCATGATACAGATGTAAACAATATAGAACTGTAGTTCTCGGATAAATATTTACCGCCTTTCTGGTACATGTGGTATATGCTTAATATATTACATTTGTATTATGTCAGACTTTAGTAATTTTCCAGAGTTAATAGAATATTGGAAGATGTTTGTAAAACATGAAAACAACACGTTAATTAATTTCTTGTGTCCGAAGCGCTTTTCTGGATTTACCTTCACCAGGAACGCTCAAAGACAAATATTTGAAATCCGAAGATGTATAAGTATGTGTAAGTGATGGTGCCAAACGTTTAGCACATATTCTGAGTAATCTATTTTGTATGTTGGTTGGGTCTGAGGCTTCGGTCTTCGGGACGGTCGACGTACAAAATAATTCAGCGACTCCTTTTTCTTGTATGAATATCAACGGCTAGGATGTTTTTTACTGATTTTTTTGTAATTGCACGCATGGTGTTTCGTTCATATAAAATTATTTTTTGCCTAGTTGGTCAATGTGTCTTCTTAAGTATTTTACATAATTTGCAGTTTATTCATGGTGTTTAATTGATAAACAAGTACAAGTATATAAATACCTTTATGTTTTCAGTCCTTGACAAAGAGGGGCAAATTATAACAAAGGGACATTTAAACTCATAGTCCAAAATAAACTAACAACGACATGACTAAAAATGACAAAGACAAAACAAACAAACAATAGTATACAAAGCACAACGTAGAAAACTTCGGGCTAAGCAACACAAACTTCACCAAGAATTGGGGGGTGATCTCAGGTGCTCCGGCAGGTTATGCTGATGTTAGTACAATCCCGGATACAACACTTATTCTGAAGGTTGTATTCGTAAAAAGGGGCGAGATTGTATTTGGGTTGGGTCAGCCAACTCGTGATGACGTCCGTAAAATTTTGGAAAGGGCTTTTACCATTTGAAAATCTTTTTTATTATCTTCCTTGTGAGCAGCAATTCTTTGTCATAGGAATAATGGTAGTAAATATAAATCCCGGGGTATTGTATTTTTATCAGTTTCTAGTCACCCCTGTCTTAGATAGTATTCAATATTACAATAGTTATCAAAGGTACCAGGATTATAATTCAATCATCAGTGACGCTTACATCAAAAAAGTTATAAAGCCAACCAATAATGATTAAGTATTTTTTGTATTTTTAAGACTTCGAATAAAATTTCTGCCATTACGAAATATAATCTTCAAAGATGCAATTTACTAAAGAGAGTGAAACATTCATTCATTTTTTTTTATGTAAAAGTGTAATTCGATCATCAATAAGCCTTTCGCTGCGAAAACTTGCTTTATTCTACATGAATGCAACAGAGTATATTTAATTTTAAAACACGTACAAATCGATCTTTTACAAAATTTAAATTGCAAAACGGAAGCTGAAATCGTACCACGTGACATAAAAATTTGTTCACGGCACCTTGACTGTCGTCCCTCGGAAATCATATTCGTTCAATTTTTGACAACGTTATTGTTCTATGATTCCACAAACTATTACAATGAAATAAACAAATTATATATAAGTTACATTTTTAATTTCTGAAATAAATTATTCGTTAATAAAAATCTTTATCAATATTTAAAGAGATCATTTTTTTATGATAAAATAATATATGAATTAAAAAGGCGTGTATTTAATGACTATTTATTAGAAAGTTCACTCAGAAATAGATACATAAATGTTTTATCGATACTTTCACTTCCGTAAATCTTACAATGTAATTATGTATATATATTACAATACAATCATTGCTTGACATTTGATTAAGACTGTCATTAGAGGCATCATACAAGATACAGGTAAGGAAAGTCATTGTTTTAAAAAATTGCAGAGGAGTTTTCTGGAGAAAAAACGCTCCTTTGGCATACAAATTAAGTTTGGTACTGGTGATCAATTTATTCAATTTGCAGAAATTTTGTTTAAATTATGGAAAATGACCTAATCTTGTTTTTCTTCAAATCTAAAAATCAAATAAATCTTATATAACAAGCTTTTTCTAAATCAAAATCATACAAGAGATAAATTAGGGAATACTTTCTGAAGAAATGCAATTTACGACAATTGCTTTCTAAAACCGTAGCGTTTCTCGAGTACCAATGTCTATATATCCTAATCAATTCAATTTATAAGTTATATATGTGTTCTTGGAACAGCCTTCTATTGGGACTTTTACAGTAACTAAAGCACCACTCTCTGATCATAAGCATGACTATACGTTTGAAATATATGTGAAGTGAAACACATCCGTTAAGGTGTCGAGAAGAAATTAATTCATCATAATTATGGAAGGAGTACAACAAGTGCTGAAAGAAATATAATAGAAAAAACTGTCGATATCTTTTTTTCGTTTTGGAGCAATATTTAAATCAATACCTGACACTGCACCTTACATGTCTTAATCAATGGAGAAATTGAAACAGTTAATTTTCGTCCAAAAGTGCTTGACTGTCTTTTCAATTCACCGATAAACCAGAAGAAATGTTTTCTGCTGTTTTTAGTTTAAAAAGTGTTAAACATGTAAAGATGTTTTGTTTTTGTTTCGGTTGTAAACTATTTCTGTTTGCATTATGCGCTATAAATCACAAACCCTTGTTATGTTTACTTCATGATGTTTTAGCTTTAAATTTCAATGATGTGTTTGTAGTATTGTCGATTTGTAATTCAACCTTTTGCTTTGGTAATGATGGTATCATTGTTACATTCTGTCAGGATTTATTATTTAATAAGTACATAAGTTATAAAACATAACTCATTTTTGTTTTGCGTTTTACTAAAGAATTAAAAAAAAAAAACAATGTTCTCAGTGTCAGAATTCTTATCAATAAATTTTACACGTTCACACAGTATTTAAAATCAAAAGACATTCGTCTTCCGTTATCTTGTATAAAACACATGTATTATACCGTTGAAAACTATAAGTGCATATATAGATATAGGAAGATGAGGTGTGAGTGCCAATGAGACAACTCTCCATCCAAATAACAATTTAAAGAAAGTAAACCATTAAAGGCCAATGTACGGCTTCAACATGGAGCCTTGGCTCACACCGAACAACAAGCTATTAAGGCCCCAAAATTACTAGTGTAAAACCATTCAAACGGGAAAACCAACGGTCTAATCTATATAAAATAAAAAAAAAAAACAAAACAAAACAAAAAAAAAGAGAAACGAGAGCCACGTATAAATTACATAAACAAACGACAATTACTGTACATCAGATTCCTGACTTAGGACAGGTGCAAACATTTGCAGCGGGATTAAACGTTTTAATGGATCCAAATCTTCTCCATTTTTCTGCCTGAAACAATAGCATAACATCACAACATACGATAAAATATCAATTGGCAGGCTTAACTAATCAAAAAACGTACATAAATAAACTATAAACGAATAAATTTGATCTGCGATATCTGAATGCAAATGCACAGTTAATAAAATATTAGGGACAAACATTCTAGGCCAAAAAGCAAACAAACAAGTCCAAACAAAGCCATGGCAAGTCACCACTGCGAAATATTTAACCCTTCGAAAATATTCACTTTAGAAAAAAACCGGTTATAAAAAAATACAGGTAAATCTTGAAGTTTATACAAATGTAGTAAGAAGAAGTGAAACTTAGAATATATTACAAATAATAAAAGCTGGTATATAGACAAGATCCATATAAATATAAAATAACAAAAAAAAACATTATAAACAGTATCAACAGGTCGAATTAACTAGAAAATACGATTTGAGAGTACTCGCAGTTACTGACAGCTAGTTAAAAGCCAAAAACAATTAATAATAAAAAAAATCATGCATCAGAGACTAAAATCAACTAAAACAAATCCCAGGGATTTAGTATTTTAACGTCATGAACATTCAGAGAAGACACGACTTGTGCAATGCCAAAAAATAAATGTATCGACAGGTAGTAGGATAGTAAAGAGCGACTTCTATAGAGATAAAAATTAACGTGTCTGTGTCTCTATACATCCCGCCTCAATAGAAGATACAATTTAGTTATGTTTTAATTTGCTAATGACAAAATCGATATTAGTGCCAATTTAAACTATATTCAGAGATCTAATTACAATATTGGTACGATAACCTTTACTTATAAGTTTGTTTAAAGGTTCGATGTGTCTACACAGATCACATTGTGATTTCTGCGCTTAAAGTACAATATTACCATAAAATTTGGGATGTGAAATACCATTTTAAATAAGTTTAATAAGGTATAGCCAAATTTACTAATCAAATCTTTGTATCTATGAAAGAATTTAGTAAAAGTTTTAAGTAATTTATGGTATCGAAATCCCTGACACAGCAATTTCCCAGTGATGCATTGATTGCGTTCGTTAAAATCTATGACATCCGAACACACACGGGCAAACCGAACGCGTGTATTATACCTTTGATAATTATTAGTACATATAGTTTATAGGTAAATATTATTGAAAAATAATACAACAAAAGACATGTACAAGTCAATACATTTTACACTTTCACACTGCATTTAAAATTGAAAAATTCGTTTCCCATTATCTTGAATAAAACACATGTATTATACCCTTGATAACTATTAGTGTATATAGTTCATAGTTAAATATCATTGATGACAGAATATTGCAACGAAAGACATGTACAGGTCATTTGTCACCATCACTGCTTCGATACCTCTACTGGTGGTCTGTAATAGGCAGGTTATCACAAACCTAGAGACAGTTCCTTGCTGCGAGTGTGCAAATCCGCATATTGTTGAACTAAAATAGTTTTGAAATCAGTTTTTTTTTTATAAAGGTAATAATCTTCCTTGTGCATAACTTCAAATACTTTGTCCTATATAAATTTTCATTAACTCTTCAATGATATACATGTAAAAGAGAGGCGAACTATACCAAAAGCAATCGAACATTCAATCTCATAAGTTAACAGCAAACTGAATGAACCGTTATTTGGTTTTTGCTGGAGAGTTTTCTCATTAAAATCCCACTGCATCTTCTCATAGTTATATTGACAATGGTATGGCAAATAAACGACCAATAGAAACAAACCCGCAAACTCATAACGAAACCAAAGAATAGGTTATACGAATTCCACCTTAAATAGAAGAGTGATCTCCTTACTCGTTATTGTCAAAAAGAGAGGAACTTCATATATGTTTTAGTATTATAAAATGAATAGTAGAACACCTTTACCGCCCCGCTTTCTAGTTTCAATATATTTAGAAACTGGGTTGAATTGTTTTATTTAACGTTCAGTTGATCTTTAACAGTAAGCTAGTTGATAACACAAGTATTTATGAGGACGATAGTAATATTTCTCATAATTTAAGCCAGTATTCATGTATCATTTAAATATAACACAGAAGAATTAGAAATGTAAAAATATCTAAGTGAATATTGATGTTCAACTTTTTGTTTTACATACGAAATACCATAAATATAACATGACAATTATGCAATAAAAAAAATGAACAATTTAATGAATTAAGCATTAAAATGTAAAGAAAATGGATTTATTTACATATTAATGGATTTATATACATAGAATGAAATTCAAAACAGTGTGGCTGTGGCCATTGATTGACACATTAAATTCATCCATTGACTGGGACAATTAAGGTGAACGTTTGTATGTAACGACCACTGATCACTATGTACTTTTTAAAGACACTTTAACTATGGGGTCACCAAAGGTTCTCAACACCTCAATAAAGTAATTCGAAAAAATTAATCAGAAATAACACGATGTTTTGATTTATACCAATTATATAAATCAAAAAATAAAGGTTATTCCTGATTATTTTTTCGAATTACTTTATAATTAAAGGCGTTAAGAAACCTTTGGTGACCTCACAGTTTAAATGTCTATCGTAGGTACGTCGTGAACAGTGGTCGTTACAGACAAACGTTCACGTAAATTGTCCCAGTCAATGGATGCATTTAATGTGTCAATCAATGGCCACAGCCACACTGTTTTGAATTTCATACTATCAATGGATTCTAACTTTAGATAAATTAATTGCAACAAAAGCGAATAATGTTCTATTTATATTGTCAGCAAGTTCAGATGCATCGTATTATATGAAAAAATATTTTGACATTCAAACCTTGCACCATCATTCATAATCATAAATATGTATTTAGTTTGACTGTAAACTACGTTTTGTATTTATTGTTGGCATATTTAGAACCCAATTGTGTGATTTAGTTATTGCAATGCTGAAGTTAAACATTAAATTTGATGTAATTGTGTTCAGTGCCATTATACTGCACAATTGTCAAAATGATGTAATCAATCATTATAATTAACTAGACTTCATGCAGCAACTTTTTGAATATAGGTGCATTTGATGCATACCCTATAAAATTGTTCAAATTTAAGTTCTGTGTTGGCGAATAAAGTTAGTCGATCAATATCTTTTAAATTGATTGTGTAAATCAATGTGATCATTTAAAGTTGAACCGCCAATGATTTAAGATGGTTATATTTCATGCAACACAAATACAATGATAAATTATACTGTAATTATGCATTACGCGAATTTTTAGTGTTAGTGACCATGAACCGTATTTTAATCTTATTGAGCTAAACCCATATTTTTTCATCCTCTACTTCATTAGCATAGCATTTAAGGATGGGTAGTTTTCTCTCCGTTGCATGTTATTTATCTGTTCATTATGATTGCTACTTTTTCTAGGTGTTTCTACCTAAATACCTATTTGCATATTGTTGAGTGTAAATATTAAGGGGACAGCCGAAGGACGACTCAGGGTGCGGTATTTTCTGGGTGCGTTAATTATCTTGTTCTGTTTCTTGCTATTTGGTCGGGTTGTCTACTCCACACATTCCCTGTTTCCTTTGACTATTCTATTTTTGTATCATATTCAAGAAATATTCAAAATAAGGAGATACGAAATGATTGTCAATTAGACAATTATCCACCAGAGTCGTAAAAAGCTGTAGTTGTCCGTTAGAAGAAAAAAAAAACATAAAGTCAAACCCATACCGTTAGATCAGCTATAAATAAGAGACGAAAGATACCAAAGGGACAGTCAAACTCATAAATCTAAAATAAACTGACAACGCCATGGCTAAAATGAAAAAAGAAAAACAAACAACAGCACACATGACACAACATAGAAAACTAAAGAATAAACAACACGAACCCCACCAAAAAACTAGGCGTGATCTCAGGTGCTCCGGAAGGGTAAGCAGATCCTGCTCCACATGTGGCACCCGTCGTGTTGCTTATGTGATAACGAATCCGGTAAATAGTCTAATTCGGTAGGTCACATTCATGAAAGGGAAGGGGATTGTAGTTACGACGTAAGGAACATATCCGATATCATTTGTGAAACGGTTATTCCATAACGGTCAACCAACTCGTGATGGCGTCCGTAAAATTTATGAAGGGATGATTTCCCTTCATGGCTTTGGTAAGACGAATGTGTTACAACTCAAAAAAGAAATCCAACAGCATGATAAACAAAGAAATAAATGCATTACATACTCCTGATTGGTTATATTAATGTTCGGCTGTAATATTCAAATAAAGAAGAATGATGTCAGCTTGCACTTTGATATAGACGCCTGGTGGGTATATTTGTCTTTCGATATGCAGTTGCAATTTAGTATGCACTAGTTACTTGCAACCTTTCATGACAATCCTCAATATCGTCTATTTACGTGATTATATTGATTGATATCTAGTCCTGATATACATGTTCTGTTTGCATTTGTACGCTAAACCACAAATCCATCACTATTATGACACTAAAAATTGATAAGCTACGACCGATATGTATGTGAACTTACCTATGCATTTGTTTATAATCTAATCAATGATACCTGCCTTATAATTTGCATGTTATAGGGTCTGTCATATTAAAATTTCCATCATTTCACACAAAGACTAGTGAATTATGAAGCTGTCCACTGCAAGTATATACACCATACCATTTCTAATATGAGTTATTACTTCAACATAACTTTCAAAACTAATAACCGATTTAAAGATAAGAAAGACTATTCAAAAACAGCGTATTCACTTCTTTGATTTATCTTCGTTGTTATAAAGAAAGACATTCCAACATCCTTGAAAACAAATGATCCTCCCTGATCCATTGTTTATCATATTTAGAGTGTGATTGAATTGATTGCTAAACGATCTAACACATTATTCTAGATTATTCTTATTTTTTTATTGAAAACATATAAGTTACGTATGGAAGACGTGTTTTTCAACAGACTATCGGCATTTCAATGGGTAAATATTGTGCCCAACTTCTTGCCGACTTTTCCTCTATTATTATGAGGCTGACGTCATTCAGGAACTTCTTAGAAAGAAAGATAAGAAGTTGACAGTATCCATTAATTTTACTGTCCGCTATAAAGCTGATGCTATCTCACTAAATAATTTAAAAGTTGAACGCATCTATCCCATCGAACTAGAGATAAAGGATACAACAGACACAAAAAAGTCTACCTTATATCTTGACTCACATCTAGGAAATGATAATAATCGTCGGTTGAAACAAAACTTTAAGACAAAAGAGATGACTTCAACTTCTCAATTCTGACCTTTCAATTTCTTTGAAGCAAAATTGCCTGAGGGAGTTTAAGAAATTAAGGTTTCAACTCCCTCAAGCAAAGTTGATAAAGATGAATTTGACTATCATTTTTAGGTATTTTTTGTCATACAGCTCTCCATCTTCGGATTTCAAATGTTTGGCTTTGAGCGTTCCTGATTAAGGTAAATCCAGAAAAGCGCTTTGGACGCGTGAAATTAATAAACGTGTTGTTTTCATTTTTTTCACAGATGATATCGGATACTACAATCCCCTTCCCTTTTCACGAATGCAACCTAACGAATTTGACAATTTACTAGGTTTGTAATAACATGAGCAACACCACGGGTGCAACTTGTGGATCAGCACCTGCATCTCTTCTGGATCATCTGAGATCACCCTTATTTGGTTGGGTTCGTGTCACTTAGTCATTGGTTTTCTCTGTTGTGTCCTGTGTCTTGTTTACTATTATTTGTCTTTTTGCCATTTTCTTTTCTGGTCATGGCCTTGTCAGGTTTTTTTCGATCTGGTAGTTTGACTGTCCCTCTGTTACCTTTTATCCCTCTTTTATTACGTTAAGGATTAACCGTTTCACAAATGATATCGGATATGTTTCTTACGTCGTAAATAAAATCCCCTTCCCGTACATGAATGTGACCTAACAAATTAGACTTTTTACCGGATTTGTTATCACATAAGCAACACGACGGGTGCCACATGTGGAGCAGGATTTGCTTACCCTTCTGGAGCACCTGAGATCACCCCTAGTTTTTTATGGGGTTCGTGTTGCTTATTCTTTAGTTTTCTATGTTGTGTCATGTGTACTATTGTTTTTCTGTTCGTCTTTTTTCATTTTCTGCCATGGCGTTGTCAGTTTATTTTCGATTTATGAGTTTGACTGTCCCTCTGGTATCTGTCGTCCCTCTTATAGCATAAGATATATTGGAGGACGATAGCAAAATAAATGTTTTGGACCATATAGTATTTTGACTATACACATTGAACAATATTTGTCCTTCTTATATTTATGTTACTGTCTTAATTTGTTTTAAGTTCATTATAATTTTCTAGTTATATGATGTTCATAAGATTTTACAATAACAGTATGTATATAACAAAATGCGTCAGAATCACATGGTCCAACTACATGTATATTGTCCAAACACGGTCTGGAGCATAACTACTTGTTTCAGCCAGTATTTATGTGTCATTAGAATACAATGCAGAGTGATTTGAAATGTAAAATCATCTAATTTAATATTGATGTTAACATATTTAATTTAATGACGATACATCGTCAATTCAACATAACAATTATTGATCAAATAAACGTTGAGATATCAAATAAACAGGTTATGTACATATTATTAATGAGGTCTGAAAATTACCGCTATGTTATGATTTATTTTTTCTATCCATCTTCTTCAACTTAATTTTGTTATTTAATTTAGCTTTGCAAATGTAAAACTACAAATTTAATGTAGAATTTTTTCTTTCTCATAATAAATATTACATTATTCCCACACTGGATAAAATTAAGCTAGTTTCTTTTTTGTTGCAAATGCATTTAAAAATTGAAATAAAACAAATACTGAACTCCAAGGAAAATGCTTAACGGAAAGTCATATGATTAATATACATCATATAATATTGGTTTGAACAATTTCCTTGTTTGATTGTTGTGACTTTATTTAGTCTTTTATTCTGTTCTTGATTGATAATGTAATTCATTTCTTCAATGACCCCGCCAAACCTATTTTTTTGGGCTCGCCTAGAGAAAAGACCTTGATTATTTAATTTTACATGTTTTATGTTCGTTAATCAGCATCACAATGATTGAAAACTAACACATTAGTCATGCGGTTATACAAATTACATAATATCTGATATAATTGGTTATATCTGATGAATACATTTGCATAAAACATTTTCTCAATTATAGTATTTTATTTTTGGAATTAATTTAACTTTAATATAGTCTTACTTATGCCTTGATTTACTTTAAATGCATTTCACGGATTTCATTTAGTGTAAATAGGTGGAAGATGCATTACCTGTCAAATTCATGTTCACCGATTTTTCTTCAATTATTATAATTGATTTAGAACATACAAAACTTGTACTAAATTGTAGAAAAAATCTCCAAAAGAAACAACTTTACAACGCGTAGACATTCTATTATGTGGCTTCATTTTGTGAAACTTTTAGACTTTGCTTTATCTAATAATCCATAGAGAAAACCTCAGAAGACTACCGACGGTCATTTGACCCAACGAAATCACTTATATAGGTATAAAAAGACAGTAAAGCGCTTGCAATCGTACAATTGTGATAGTTTTAATCTGCTTGATCAAATGTTACATGATAAAAATATATAAACATCATCGTTTTACTGGTATAAGAATATTTGTCTGTGGGTCGGCTCAGTCAAAGAAATTAAACCTGATGTCTGCCTAGTTTTGCTTGTCAATGCTTACAATGATTCACATGCGTAGCCCATATCAACACAAGGTATAATTTAAACTAGAATGAATACGGAATCCAATGTAGAAGAATTGTTGGCATGCAAATCGATGATTTTGCCTTATGAGGACGGAATTGAATCAAACATACTGCTAATATCTAAATATTGTTTCTGTATTCTCCTTTTATACATTTTTGAATCGAAATTAAATTGATATTTAATTATTTGTATAATTTGCAGCTATTCATAGCATATATATTTACCAAAATATGAAATATTAAATATTACAAATCATTCAATGTTATTTATAATAGAGCATAGCTTTATACGAGTGCTTGATAAAAGTTATGGAGAATATTCCGTTGAAGCAATACATGTATTCCCAATTTCAAAACCCAATTTTGTACAAATGAAAAATAAAATTCAAAAGAAGTTTTACGTTCCTGTTGTGTTTCATAACATCTAGTTTTAGGTTGATTTTTTTCTATTGTATCAGTTCTAAGACACCATTCACGGTTTACGGGAAAACTTTCATATTTGAAGACAAAGTACAATTATTAATCATTCAAACGAATATGTATGTTTTATTATTTTTGAATAATTAAATGTGTAATTGAAAATTAATGTTTAACATCAATTTCTGTCTGACATACGATATTACTGCTATAAATAACTTCATTTTAACATGACAATGATGATGCAGTTAAAATGATCGAAAATGATAAATGAAACGCGGTAGTATAACGTAAATCGATAAATTAGTCATTTTAAACATCTTACTTCAAATGAGAATCGGATAATGTAATAACACATGCAAATAAGCATGTATAGGTTATCAATGCTCTTCATTTAAGGACTTTATTTGTATATTTAACTTATTTTATTCGAGCGTCTCTGATGATTCTTTGTAAGACGAAACGCGCGTCTGGCTTAAACAATTACAATTATATTTGTGATGAGTTGTACGTAATCATTAAACATTTAGTAAGAAGAAACGTTGCATTATCATATCAAACCAATATTATAATCTATTCTGCGAAAGCATAACATTTTCAAATAAGATTTGCAATGAAACATCAAAGTATGCATGCACATGTTGCAGTAAGAATTCAAAAACCATTCAGATTAAACGTTTTGTGTTCGTATTATAACAATTTTATGCAGTCGTATAAATCATAAAAACTAATTTTAAATACGATAAAATGATCAACAAAAAAATATGCATCAAAGTTGTACGCCATCATAAAACATTTTGATGGAGCGTTGTATTCTCCTATTAAAACAATGTTATCGTATATGCTGAGAAACTTTACTTAAGCAATTTTGAACAAAACATCATACAACAATTTAATATAAGGTTTCAAACTTTTCACGTAGGTGGACTCCTTCTAATTGAATTATGTTAACTTGTCAATGTTTACGTATTTTTATTTGGTAAATGTAGAAACTCAAAAGTTAACTCTAATACCTGATATCATATTTGCTAGACAAAGGTTGCAATACAGTCCCCTCTATCCCCTTCACCCTAAGAAGGAACTGGGTCATAATTCTTGTCTTGCGAAGATGAAATGACCTGATACTGACTATTTAGGTTTTAAACGACAATTCATGAGTAAACATTAAGCTTTAAGAATAGAAAATTTTATATTTGTTTTACAAAATTTAAAAATGGTGTGCACATTTAAATCTTTACTTATATTGTTGTTAAAACTGATCAGAAATCTACCTAGCATATGATCCGGTCTTGTACCAATGAATGAATGCGGTTCATCATTAAGGTTTTCATCAAAAGAAAATATCGATTGATGGTTGATGATTGATCTTTGGTATTTTAACCCCACTGTATAGCGCCACTTTTGAGCTATTCCGTCTCGGACAGTTTTTATTAGTGGAGGAAACCGGAGTGCCCGGAGAAAAACCACCGGCATTCAAAATAGCAATACACGACGTTGAATAATTACGTTTCAATTCAAAATGGTACATCAATGAAAAAAATATTGTTGCGTATAAGTTTGTCCGAGTGTTTAAATCACATTACATATAACCCAAAAAGGACAGCACAAAACAATACAATAGTTCAATGTAAAATCTAGAGAATTGCAATCAAAATTTGAGAAGGATTATATTAACAAATTTTGTTTAAGAAATTGAAATGTTTCTTTCAAATAATGGCAGTAATATACAGATTGCTGGATTTGTGGTAAGAATGCAGACATTGCATTTGATAACAATATATACTAAGCGTTAACTACTAGTACATATTCAAAAATCAGTATTTTGATAAGACAGATATTTTTTTCCGATAGGTCAATATACGATAAAAACCATGATGTTTTAAAGATTTACTAATAATTCTACATTTAGTTCAAGGTGTTGATTTGCAAGCTCATGTTTACCCAAACTTAAGTATCAATTCACACACATCCAATAGAATTATGGCCAAAACGTCCTATACATTTAATTAGAAATCGACATCAGGCCTTTATTACTTTTTATAAAAGTTTTAATATGAGATTAATTTAAAGTACCAGCTCTTAGTCAAATCCGCGTTATAATATCAAATTTGAGACAGCACGTCTCATTTCAAATTGAATTTGTTGTTCACCAAATAAAACGTCATTAAAAAAAAATAAATAAAATAAAAAAGAACCTAAAATTAATATTGTATACAGGTCGACATGTTTCACTACTTAGAGTGGCGTCTTCGTGAAAAATACAAAAATGGAACTAAACCTGTAAGTACATCAATGTTGTTCATGTGAATTTAAAAACATAATTTATAATTTTTACAGGAACACAATTTGAGGTTTTTGGTATTAAACGCATATTTTCAAAGTTTATTTTCATAATATGCTGTTTTATTCCGTTTGTTAATTTTTTTTTCTTGTTCTCCTATTTACTGTCGTTTTATCATGATCATGCACGTGTAAGACCCATATATATGGTTAGTTTACCAGAAATTCAAATTCATGTGATTTACCTATTATGTTGTTTGTTTTGTTCGACTACACCATCTCATTAAACAGAGCTTTTTCTATAAAAATGGGAACCGTAGATACAAATTTCTTGTTTTGGGTTACAATAATTCATATTTTGTGAAGAATCACACTGAATCTAAAAGAAAATATAATGAAGATAATATTATCAATATGCTGGACTTTTTGATCGACAATATATTTGTTGAGTTGAGAGGATTTATTTTTCAACAGACAGACAGTATTCCAAAGGGTACTAATTGTGCACCCCTACTTGCCGATTTGTTTTTGTACTCGTATGAAGCAGAATTCATTCAAAACGTTTTAAAAGACAAAAAGAAAAAGCACCTTGAATTGAAACAGTGAATTTGAAATTAGGGATACTACTGATACTAGAAGGACTGCTTTATACCTTGATCTTTTCCTCAATATTGACGCAGATGGACGACTTTACACGAAAATATATGATAAACGGGACGATTTCAACTTCCCAATTATCAATTTCCCATTTCTCACCAATAACATACCCTCTGCCTCTTCGTATGGTGTTTACATATCTCAATTGATACGTTATTCTCGTGCTTGTTCACACTATACGGACTTCATATACAGGAGTGTGCTCCTTACGCAGAAACTGTTCAAACAAAATTATGAAGAGGACAGATTAAAATTGCCACTCCGTAAATGTTACGGACACCATCACGAATTGGTTGATCCATACTATGTGTCTTTGACCAAACTAGCTAAGGACATTTTTACCACCTGTTAGGATATGGTTTGTCATAACGTCGTCTTATCTTTTAAGTTCCAAAATTGTGACTTGTTCTCAATTGTGACTGTTTTGCTGAGTGTGAATTCGCATTGCTATAAGACGTGTTATGGTACTTGTCTATCCCAAATTCATGTATTTAGTTTTGATGTTATAATTATAATTCTCATCGGATTTTGTCAAATATGTTGACGTCTTTTCGGTTACATTCATGTTTTATGTTAAGAAAATTAATCACCGCCTTTATTCATTAGATTTGATTTGGTTCAACATAATTTGTACGATGCATTACGGTTGCAGTTTGATTTTGAATTAACCGGAAATAGAATATAAGTAATTGTCTAATTGCTACCTCAGTATTGCAACTTTCATTGTTATTAAATGTAATATCAGTATTTAGTACAGATATAATATTAAATCAATCTATCTTATTTTTGACAGATAGTTTTATTCATTCAAATGGGACGTCATTTTTCATTTTTGATGTTCTGTTTTACAAATTCAAATGTGACGTAATTGTTTTGTCATTTTTTACAATTTCAAATGTGACGTCACTTTGCGTTGAGGCCTTGACTAATTTCGGGTGTGTCTAATTTTTTGCGTTGGATTGTGTTGGATTTTGTCGGGTTATGTAATGTATCCGGTTGTTTTCTGTAATTAGTTTATACTTCAGTTTTATCATATATATCTTTTATATGGTCATTTTATAAAATTTACTGTTTGCAAAAGTATAAAGTATTCTAAATAATAGGGATGTTCTGGTACCTAATTGAAAACCCTGGCCGCTTTTGGCACAACATTTTGGAACTTTTGGTCCTCTATGCTGTTCAACTTTGTACTTGTTTTGGCTTTCAAACTTTTGTATAATTGGCTGATAAAAGTTGACTTTTGTTTTAAGTTAGCAGTAAACTAAATAAAAGGTCTCTAACAAGTTAGGGTTGAAGTATAAAAGCCAACAGTTACCACTTATTCTGTTAGAATTTGATTTGTTTCGGAGACTATTAGGTAAGCAATTGTTGGATACATATAATAACTAAAATCTTTTGATTTGAATTTACTGTGCACATATTTTTTTATTGAATTTAAAAGTTTAGCGGATAAAGGATTAGTGTCAAAAGGTAACATTATATAAATTAAAATTCGAAATGATGCAAAAAAAATGGTGAATAGACAGATATACGCAGTAACAATGCTGAAATTTCCCTAATGGCTTGAGTTTTGGGGTATATTTTAGAATCTTGTTTTTGATTGTTAAAATCAAAATGTCGTACCAACCCTTGCTCCGATTCCAACAGACGAAACAAATATATTTGAAATATTTAAAAATTTGGAGAAAAACATATACATAAAGGAAAGTCGAAAACACAAGGTTGGAAGTCGTAAACAAAAGTTTTAAAATCATGGGCACCTGTTTGAAAGTCATACGTATAAGATTTAAAGTAGATCGCTACATTTAAAAGTCGTGCATAACAGAATATCTATTTTTACATGATTTTTACTAGCCAACGAATAGTTTTAACGAATTACAGCATATAAATCTGCAATTCTATTTCGTGGAAGACCATTAACATACAAAAAGAAACTCCAGTGATAATATTGTGTGAAAGTGTTGTGTTATGATTGTGCATAGGATCATTGGATCATTGGACAACTTTTCTTTAATTTGGGTCCTCAATGCTCTTCAACTGTGTCTTGCTCGGCTTTATAAATACTGTGATCTGAGCGTCACTGATAAATCTTATGTAGACGAAATGTGTGTCTGGCGTATCAAATTATAAGCCTGCTACCTTTCATAACTATTGTTGTTTGTCCATCTTGAAAATCCATATGTATGTCATTATTTAAAAATGAAAATTCAATATTTTAGATATAAGTCTTTACATGACTAAAATTAAACAGACTAAATTCACGAAGATATATATAGTTTATGGTTATGTAGGGTTTTGTCTTGAATCAGTACGTTTCATTTCAAAATGGAATTTGTATTGAATAAATATAGACATATAAAAAATCCAATATTACCTCATATGTATTTTTATTTATAGGTCGACACGTTTCACCACTTAGAATGTCGTCTTCTTGATAGGAAGTTAACACTTAATAACATAAAATGTGGTTCGTTTTCTTTACAAAAGCTAGTTCCTAAAATTCACAGGAAGAAAATTTGAGGTCATATTTTTAAAGTACATTTTCTTGTAATGCTGTGTGGTTCTGGTTGTTTATTCTGTTGCTGGTTCCCTCTGTCTTGTCATTGAGTCATGCATATTTGTATACCAAAACCTTAAATCCCATCATATATCTATCTCACAATATTCCCGCCGCAACTAGAATTAGAACCCCTTCCATGTTAAGCCAATTAGAATTATGCAGAATGTCGTTGCGTAAACTGTGAGATACCAGCCGGTAAAATACCGGCTGGTATCTCACAAGTAAAATAGTTTGTGAATTGGAATTTCATTCAAATTCGTTTGGAAAATGAACTATTAAAGGATGTGTTCTATTTTGTTCGCGTCGTACTGGTATTTATTCAGTTACGTTGTGTTCATCGGACTGACAATTCTATTAAAACAAATATTCTATAAAAAAAATCCAGACTAGAAAACAGAAATATTTATTAGCACACATACAATTACAACACTCGGTAAAGACATTGTATGAAAAAAGAAATATATGACTTCCATAAATAAAATCAATCAGATTCAACTCAATTAAGTTCCTGTACTATGTTTATTAAACATGTTCACCGTGCAAAACCAAAAATAATAATCGATATTTTCCATTGAAACTAATTATAAATGACAGGAACAATAAGGAAAGACAAGAAATATAAAGTTTAACCCCTCCTCTCAATTCAGACCCTTTTTGGAAGCAATATATGTGTATATTAGTGCATGACATATCGATTCACACCAACACCCTTCCCCACAGATGAATCTTCTGATGAGTATTGAGTGCATAATGATCATAATAAACTAAGCGTTCACTTATTCACCACCATGTAAATATTTATTTTCTTTGTGTGGTTATTTTTTTAATCTAGATATAAGTGATGTATTTACAAGGGAAGGTTCACGTTTTTTGTTGTTTTTATTGCATTATACAAAAATAAATCAATGTAATAGAATCGGTTTTTGTTACAATTGACTGCTTTGACGACAATAGTCAATTTTATGATAAACGAATTACAATGTAACTTGCTGATAATCGGCAAGACTTTTGTTTAGTTAAGCAGTAAACTAACTAAAATGACTTCCAGAACTTATGATTACTGATAAATCATGAAAGTCAGCTATTATGACTGCTATAATTTGAGGGTTTTTTTTTTGGAGTCGATTATTTAGTTCTTATTTTGATACATTACTAATAAATCATGAAAGCCAACCATCATGACTTCTGCTATAATTTGAGTTTTTTTTTTGGAATCGATTATTTAGCTCTTATTTTGATACACATAAAAATATTGCATTGAGTTAACAATGTTAATATTCTCTTTATCATGGACTTTAATAGAAAGTGTAGCAAGCGACAGATTCAACATTGCAAATTTAAACTGTACAGAAACGTTTGTGTGAATTAATGATTAGTGTCATAAGATAATTTTAGATGAAATAAATACCAAATGCTACAAATTATGATGATAAACATATGACTTTTCAGATACAATCAGATATAAGTTATGATTATATAAAAAGAAGATGTGGTATGATTACCAATGAGATAACTGTCCACAAGAGACCAAAATGACACAGACATTAACACCTATAGGTCACCGTACGTGTACATGCTTGTATTCTTATAGCGTGCTTACTTTTAGTGTTTATGGTATATTTTTAACTTTTGTTTTCCACTTTAATTTTAACTGCCCTATCATACCTTATCCAAATTCCAACACTTAGAATCATATCCATATTTGAAAACTTAATTACATTTTTATTGGAAAGTCAAGCTCAACAGTTTGGAAGTCGTTCGCAACAATTTGGAAATCTTCACAAGTGTAAAACAGTTGTGTGCACTATATTTAAAATACATCGCACCATCTAAACTCAACAGTGTTCAACAGAATGAAAGTCGTATGCAACAGTTTTGTTAAAGTTGTGTACAAAAGTTAAGAGGTCTGTGTGCATTTTGTTTAAATCGATCGCACCAGCTGATTTCTACGTTAACAGTATTGCGCCGAAATTTTGAAAATCATTTGGACCACATAAAAAGTCATGAACATCTTTCGAAAATATGGCACACTGCTTTGTAAACAAGAGTGCACCTTTTTAAAATTTGTGCAAACGAAAATATTATTGTTTAATGGTACTGACGGGTTATGTGTTATTTTTCTTGTAAAACTAAGAATATTTGCTTGTTGCACGTTTTACCTCTGATAAAAAAAAAATAATGCAGTCCTGTGTATGTTGTTCGAAAATGACAGAATTACTTCTAGACATGCCTTCCTAAGCGAGACTAACTTCTTATACGAAACTTATATTTATGCAATATTTGTGTGAGATTCGATCGGAATAAATTTTTTATAAGAATATCTGACACTGTTCATGTCAATTTTTAATTAGAATCCTATTACAAAGAGACAAACAGGAACGGCCGATTTAACTTTAGTTTTCAGTACACTGTTTTTGGCATTATTACAGTAATGTGTTCTTTCTATTTGATGTAAAACCATGAAATTTTGACTGTTAAGATTTACATCTGAATGAAAGAAATTATGCAATTGATTATCCTGTATATATTGTTTGAAATTGCAATTTTTAAAAGTATTAACTTGTTTTGCGTTAGAATAGAGATAACTGTATTGTATTTGAAGCTTTTGCTCCATCGGTAGTTTTACTGTCGCAAATACCCGTTTACCTGTCTCCGCTCCGCGTCGCCAGGTAAACTAAATTTGCGATAGTAAAAACTACCGATGGACGGCCTTAAAGCTTCAAATACAATACAGTTATCTCTTAATTACTTCTTGACATCCCGTCCATTGTAACTTATTTAACATTCTAATATGATATTCTCACACTTATATATGATGACATGACTACTGATAAAAAGTTAGTTATTTTTTCCTACTTGACTCTACTGCAAAATTAACTTTACCGCCACGATATTGGACACGGTTGTAAAGTTATATCTCTTTGTGTACTTACGTTGCATCTAGCGAAATCATCTGAGTAGAAAAAAAAATGTAAAGCCAATCTCCCCATCGAAATTATTTCTTCAGATGAACATTTTTCAAAAGTATTGTTATCTAAATAAACGTTTTACAAAATTACAGCTTCATACATTTACCTTGGTGATCTTATTCTTCATTTCAGATACCATTGACCAAAGCATACACTCCAAAGTTAAGTTCAAATCAATATGTTTTACAGATTTTAACAAAGCAGTGTTTATGAAAATTGGTATAAGAGGTAAAATTTTGAATTTTATAAGGGGTCATGTATAATCTTAAACAACGGTTACGTCTATATAACACTAAGTTATTGTCTTTCGGTAACATACTTTTTCTTTTTGAACTGTTTAACTATAAACTGACGTAAAAGTCGACAGGCAGGATAAATTAAGGGAAAATAATTTGCTTACGTTTGAAACTTTATATAATTAGCATTAGCAGTTCAAAACTTTGTTACTTATACATGTTTTTGTTTAAAAAAAATGACGCAACGACACGGATCCTTGTTTAAAAAAGTGGTGATATGATTTACTTCAGTCATGGTACGATATTGGAGATCTACAGCTTCTACGCGTATGGTCCACTACTCATATGGTCCGGAACATAACCATAGATGTATGGCTATTATATTTATGGTATGCACATAACATCATGGTAGTTTACTTTGACTTTTGCGGGAAATTAAAATAAAATACTTATAATTGTAAATCATTTAACAATAAACGAGAAATCAATCTTTTCCTTTTTTGTGGATTTTACCTTCTTGGAAAGTACCTTTTTTTTATTCTATTTTGTAGATTTAACCTTTTAGGAAAGTACTAATTGTTGACAAATAATATGTATTTATTCGACTTTTTACATTTGGTGTGATATGTCATATTTTTTGTTCGAATCGTTATTCACCGAAATGTTTTGATGTGCAATCTTGTGGTTGATGTGATGAATAGCAAGTACTTCACCTAAAAAGAAAAGCCGATTTTGTTTTATTTTATGTATATTTTACAGAAACTCTTACAATTTCTTGGAAACTTGCAATGAATGGTCTCTGGTATATGCTTCTCTATGCTCTTGTGCATACGACACTATTCGCACGCGCGCAAGGTCCAGGAGACATTTCAGCAGCAATTGGTGATGCTGTAACGGAAGTGAGTGGCAGACGACCTGGTGTGGCTGGTAAATAACATAACAATTATAAATTAGTCTTTTGATGTCATTGGAAATAGTTCAATTTTGTATGTATTGGATGATATTGTTTTGTCTATCAGCTATTTGGAATTAAATTATAAGGAATGACTGTAATATTGTTTCTGTCTTTTCGAAATAGAATAAAAAATGTGGCGCAAACTGTAAAATTATACGCTACGAGGATTATTCAGTGTGCACCACATTTTTGATGTTATTTCTTTATAGACAAAAAAAAAAAATATTCAAGTCATTCCTTAAACAAATAAATGCTTTTAATCGTTGATACAATAATACGTTTTCTCCTTTTAAATGTATAGAAGGTTAATTTCGAAGGTGTAAAATTTCGCTGATTTCATTGAACAAGGTAGAAAAAATAATTTCGAGGTTCTTATTTTAGCGGATTCAAAACTTATACCAATACTGCATCAAGACTTTTAAATTGGGGGCATTTATTTTCGGTGTATGATCTAAGTTCAAGAATTTGCATCAAAATTATGTTGAATAAAAAGTGAACTTATCTCCTGCACCACTTAGAAAACACCATATTTTCAAATTAAACTGTCACATCAATTATATTATGTTAGTTCACAGACACCACATGGTTTCACTCTCAATCTATAGGTGACAATTGTTGCAAGAAGGGATAAAAATGAAATACACAATACCAATTAAGAAAAATATCTTTTTTTTCATTATATATGTGATTTTGATTTTTTTTACAAAATTAATTTTTTTCAATAAATTGCGAGATTAAAATAATTTAAAAACCATACATAAAAATAATTAGTTTACAAATAAATCTTGAAAGGCAGGATACATCAAAGAATATTTCAATTTTTTTTTTAAATTAAAAACAAGGGGGGAGGGTCAACCCCAAATGTGCCTGTGCATTTTCCTAAAACTTTCAAAGTTTTACAATTTTGTGTTTAAAACATCTGTTAGTTAAGTAATATTATCGGTCGCCTTATCAGTATGAAATGACAGATTTATAGCACTACTTAACCATTTTATAATTGAGAGAAGATATGAAATTTTCACTTTCTTGTGCAGGGATCTAGGACTGTTTTGGCGAATTTGATGTATCTGCGAAAATCAGCAAAAATTTACAACCCGCGAAAAGTTACCCGCCAAAGGGGATATTTCTCAAAGTACATTGTATATCCATATTATGTATTATTGCATTCATTCTTAACATTAAAATACCATATTAATTTAGGTGCCGGTCCTGCTGGAGGTTTTGCCGGCTTTGCTGGTGGACCTGCTGGTGGACCTGCTGGTGGGGGGCTTGGTGGAGTTGCCGCCCCAGGAGCAGGATCTGTAGCAGACAACCCAGTCTCTATTCATGCTTTGTTCAGTAGCAGAAGAGAAGCCCCTACGGCAGTTGCAGCTTTTGGCGCAGCGGGAGATATATCAACTACTGCAACTTCTAACTTTGCTGCAAGGTTCTTATATGTTTGATTTAGATGTTCAACTGTAACTTGTTAATTTCTGAATTATTTTGTATCTTTTTGAGAGATGTTTCGTTATTGGTCATACCAAATCTTCTTAACTTTATATTCAAGTCTCACGCTAAGCAATATTTGGCCCGTGGGAATAATTATTAAATCAATAGGTAAATTTTATTAAAAGATTTTGATAGATACTGAATATGAAAGAGAGAGAAGAGACAGAGGATATCTGAATGTGAAACAACTTTCCAACGAAAAAAATTACCAATGCATATTTGTTCAAATTTTCATGATCAAAAAAATACAATTAAAAAAAATTAATAATAATTGTACAGAGAAGTTCCATGTGCCATTTAACAACAAAACAATGTATTTTTTATACAACTATTTCATTGCTCCAAAGTTAGATTTGGGGCCTTTGTAGCCGATTTGTAGTTCCATAACTGTATTTCTAGCCTGTCGACACAGGGGTTGTGAGCTCGAACCTAGTAGGTGGGAAGTGCTATCGACTTCTATGTCATTTTTCCTGTCGAAGATCGTTGGTTTTCTCCAGGCACTCTGGCTTCTTTAACCAATACATGATACGGACTGCCATGCCATAGATTATAGTGCTAAATGCGGCGGAACTTGCATACTGTTGAACTGCAACATATTCCAACCATTCTCGCCTTCAAAAATTATTTAAACATTTCAAAAGTAAACGTGAAATTAAACCTTTATTTTACTATTGTGCTTCCATGGGCTAAAAAAAAAACCTCATGCAAGCTTTAAAAATAAGAACGAATTTTAGAGGACTCAACAAACATCTCTAGGGCAGAAACGTGATACCATCCCGAAAAGACATTACAAAACAGATAATTAGATATAACAAAGAAAGGTTAACTCCTGCACCAAACCCCAAGTCCCAACATCCAATCTGTTTCCTACTGTTGCATATAAAATATATTTAATTACAGAACTGGAGGCGCTACACCTGACGCCGCTGAATTCCGCAGACAGATTGCTCCGTACTGTCCAGTTCGTGTCCCTGTATGTAATCCTAACGACCGCTACCGAACAGCAGATGGTTCTTGCAACAACTTATTCAATACATTATGGGGAGCTTCTATAACAACTCAAGCGAGATTTCTTTCCCCTACATATGGAGATCGTAAGTTCATTATTTCAACTGTAATTTAAAATTAAAGGAAATAAAATAAGGGTGTAATATTCTATGGCTTATATATCAAATATGTATCAGTAATTTATGACTTTTCTGACTCCTGTTTTTAAAACGGTTTGAAACGGTTATACATGTAAAAGAGGGGTGAAAGATACAAGAGGGACATTCAAACCCATATGTTCATAATTTAATTTTGGATGTAACGCGTCTTCTGATTGGCTGACGTTATTTTGTTATGAGCCCAAAGATATAATTTAGTCATGTGACCGTGACGTCATCAACGTTTTTTTTTTTATGGTTCTCTACGGTTTTAAATGGAATTTAGAATTAAATTATAAGAAATGATTGTAATATTTTTTCTGTCTATTCGAAATAACATAAAAAATGTGGTGCACACTGTTAAATAACCCGCTACGCGCGTTATTCAGTGTACACCAAATTTTTTATGTTATTTCTTCATAGACAGAAAAAATATTAGTCATTCCTTAAATAAATTAAAATACTAATTGAATACAGTTTTGATAACATTTTCATTGTAGCATTTAACACTGGCTCTATTCCACGTTTTCGCAGTGTGATTGGAGGACCCCTTCCTAGTCCACGTTACATATCTAACGCTATTCACAATGGTGGTGTATCACCCCCTAGAAGTCAAATTTACAGTGTATCCTTAACTCATTTTGGACAGTTTGTTGACCACGATTTTATATCAACACCTATACTTAAAGGTAATTTTTAGTAGTATTTCTGTATAAAAGTCTTTTGAAAGACGAACAATATTAAAAGCGAAACAATTTGCGCTATGACTTTATTTTCACATTATTTTTGGTGTGATGATGAATGATAGAAATAATGATATGTGATACGAGTACGAGATAACTCTCCATCCAAGTCACCAGAGGTAATCAAAGAACTGAAGTACTGAACATTGGATGACCGCAAGTTCTTGTGGATGGTCCGACAAGCACTTGTCTCAGAAAAAAATCACATCTCTATACCTAAAAGTGAGGTTAATGTACAGATATGATTCTTTTCTGAAACAAGTTCGTGAGTGGCTGATAAACTATTAATGACAGGGAATTCAACCGCACCGTAATGACTATTATAGTGTAGTGATACAAATCAGTATACTCTTGTTTATTCTCGTCCTGAATATGCATGAAATATTTGCCACTGGACGTTAAGCAACCAACAATCAATCAATCTTGTTTATTGTTAAATACTAATATTTGTATTTTACAGTTACTTGTATATATAATTTTCATGCATTTTTATATCATTCTATTCTACTATATTAATAACATATTACACTGAACGAATAAAATTGTTATATGACACAATATAAATGCAATAATGGAGAGATGTGAAAAAAAATGTCAAAAATACAACTCTAACCAGGGACTATTTGGCGTGAAATAAAATAATTTACACCGCTAAATTCAAATAAGATCATCTTTAGTTAGGGATAACGGCAATATTTTTTTTACAAAAATATAAACAAATTTGTTGTATATAGTCCGAGAACAAAAGTAAATATTTATCGTCGTACTAAATACTTAAAATCAAAGGTAGTACATATTTAAAAAAAAAAAAAAAAAAAAAAAAAAAAAAAAACATTGAGTCGAGATACAACAGAAAATAAGTAATATATCGGATAACAACGTTCCTCATGTGATCTACATCTAGACATCATGAACATATATTTCCGATAGCACTGCAACGTAAAGGTGTTAAAATTTCACGGTATTTTTGTTCAAATTTATTATAGCTAATCATTTTGAACACTGAATGTACACAAGCCGGTTCTTTTCAATTACGCGCAATATACTGTTAAATCAAACTGGTAAAAGCAACATGTATTCCTGATATCACAAATGTGTATTCATAGCCAATGTTTAGGTTTTTTCATGTATGACTATTGTTCATGTTTATGTCATTAAGATTTGCTTGTACTATATATTTTTGTAGATGGTGTGGATGGTAACATAGATATAGATTGCTGCCTTGGAAATATTCCAGTTGTCAGGTAAATAAAGTAAAATGCATGCATGTAACTAAAACATTTGGTTTAGGTGAATATCAATTAAACCAGTACCATATTTTGTGTCAATTAAAAAAAAAAACATTTCAAATCACAATGTCGTTAACTCAGTTACCAAAATCATCTAATTATCACATATATCTTTTAGGTATGTGTTATTAAACTTAACTCGTGTACATGGAACGTGAATAAATAGTACACACTCAATAGTTTAACATTAAACAATCAAATCTGAGTACATTTTTTAGTAGTCACGTATTTTATTTTTGTCTCTGGTTTGTAGACCAGAGTGTTCCCCTTAAGAACTCCACCAGGGGATTTCCAGACAACTTGTTTTCATATGTTTGTGTTTGGTCCTTGTTTTGTGGACCAGAGTGTTTCCCCTTAAGAACCCCACCAGGGGATTTCCAGACAACTTGTTTTCATATTTGTGTGTTTTGTCTTTGTTTTGTAGACCAGAGTGTTTCCCCTTAAGACCTCCGCCATGTGATATCCAGACATCTTGTATTCACATGTTTTTGTTTTGTCTGTTGTTTTTTTATATACCAGAGTGTTTCCCCTTCAGAACTCTGTCATGTGATTTTCAGACAACTTGTATTCTCATTGTTATGTTTTATCTTTGTTTTGTAGACCCGAGTGTTTTCCCTTTAGAACTCCACCAGGTGATTTCCTGACAACGTGTATGCACTTTGTAAGATCCGACTTTGGTGTCTCTCCAGGATGCCCTCCGGGTAAGGTTTGGTAAATGTCAAAGTTCTGATTTTTAATTATAATAATCACATTAGATGTATGTTTCATTATTACGGTAATTTGATTGGCTAACATCAATCTCGCGTAATTCTTTATTTCAAAATAAATTGCATGAATTGTAACATACATATGATAATGGCACCCGTTTCCATTATAAAGTGCACAGGTAAATAAAAGAAAACTTGAAAGTAATCGTGTTTTCATGATCATAGCCAAAAAAATGAAGTTATAAATATTGAATGCTTCCTTTAGTATTTCAATAGGTCTGTAAAGGCGTTGACCGTGTGTACATTTTTAGAATGAAGTGCGTCCACGCTTCATACAAAATGTACTTCAGTCAACGCTGTTACATCCTAATGAATTTACAAAAAGAAGCTTTCAATCGTCTTCGTCTTCTTCTTCTTCTTCTTCTTCTTCTTCTTCTTCTTCTTCTTCTTCTTTTTCTTCTTCGTAAATCACATCTGTTATGAATATGAACCATTTATATTTTTCATTAGAATCTAGAAATCAAATAAATCAGAGGACATCTTTCCTTGATCTGTCTGTGACATATGGAAACACACTTGCTGGACAAGAGGACTTACGAGTATTGGGAACAGGTATATACAATAGAATACTATTTTTACTTATACGTTTGAAAGCAATAAAATGTCAGACTTCAAACTAAACGACAAAAATTAGGAAGCTGATATTTTATGTACTGTAAATTCGGAAATTATTGCGTGCATTTATTATAGCGATTTTTTCATTTTAGACTTAAATGCAATTTTAATTATTACGATTTTGAGAAAAATCCTGTTTTATTCATATAAACAGTTTAAATTATTGCGTTTACAACTCTGTCGCATTTTTCTCAATAATAAAAACCTATATAAGTATTTCTTATATTCGACACACAAATGTAATGTCTATAAAACCGCTTCTGATGAAAATTGCAAACTAAGTTTAAAATTTTATTTGACGACTTAAAAGAACATTAATCAAAGAACATCATTAAGTTTTCGCAGTCTTCGATGCAAATTATTTTGTACAATTGTTTACAAACTCTCTATACAGAATAAAAACATGCACAATTCTTTTTCAACCGTTCATTATTATTATTATAGAGAACCCATTCTAAGATAATTTTTTTTATATAAAAGAGAGTATGCAGAGAAGTTGGAAGCAAGAGGTAAATAGTGTTATACCAGTTATAAACATTTGCTGCATTTTAAGCCATATCCAGTTATAAATGTTTTAGCACTGAAAAATTGTCTGAACTATTAGAAAAAGTAACATTGATATATTTTATGTTTGTGTGACTGTATCATTTCTTTGCTTCTTGGTAATGATTTTATAGGCAAACTTCAAGAAGGTCCTAACAGACTTCTTCCTACTGGTCCCCCTGGATCTGAATGTTTAGCAGGGGAAGAGTGTTTCAAATCTGGTATGTATTGACGTATTTTCTGTGTATTATCGTAAACTTATATGTTATCGCTCAATAATTTGTTTAGATTTGATTGTCTGAAAAGATATTGATTACATTTTTCGGATGTATGAATTTCCTGTAAACAAAGATTAAATTGTATATAATATGTGATACCGTTACTGCTATTTACAATGTAGTTGTGCTCTAGTCTGTCGTTTGTACAAGAAAGTGCAATAATACTGTTTACCTCTATAGACAGAAACTATATAACTGTTTACCTCTATAGAGAGAAACTTAGAAATATCTCTTTTCTAGGGGACAACAGACCAGCAGAAGTTCCAATGCTGACAGTCGTGCATACTGCATTTTTGCGTGAGCATAACGATATTGTCGATGGGTTGATAGCACATGGGTGGAATGATCCAGAAGAATTGTACCAAGAAGCAAAAAAGATTCTCACAGGAATTTATCAGCACATTATTTATACTGAATATCTTCCAATAATACTTGGGGCAGAAGGTATGATGCTTTTTGGGCTACGAAGTAGACAATTTGGGTTTAATACAGTGTATAATCCTTCTGCAAATCCATCTACGAGAAATGCATTTGGAGCAGCAGCCTATAGATTTGGCCATTCCCTTGTTGGTTCTTTTGTTGAAGCGTTTAACCAAGACTTCACACCACGCGCCAGTGAACCTATGGAAGACCATTTCTTCAGTACTCGTTTGATACGTGACTTTGCTATATTTGGTCCAAGTGCCATAGCCAGATGGATGACAACACAGTTCAAGAGTAGAGCAGACCGTTTTCTGACTCCAGCAATTAGAAACAGACTATTTCAAACAATGCCAGGAAACGGGTTTGACCTTGCTTCACTTAACATTCAACGCGGTAGAGACCATGGCATCCCATCATATAATAGATGGCGACAGTTCTGTGGACTTCAACCTGCTGTACATTTTGGAACAGGACCTCTAGGTTTAACCAATCATCATCCTTCGGCTGCAGGAGCATTAGCATCCGTCTACAGGTAAATTATGTTGATTGTTAAATTTCCTTAAGGAACTAACGGGAGTATCAAAACAAAAACAAAATAGATTTTAATACATTCAACTTTAATTTGCGATCAATAGATGTTTCATTGGCAATCATTCACCATAATTCTTACCTGTACATCTCCTTTATATTCAAATATCTTTTGTGGCCTAACATTTGCTAGATTTTCATCAATAGTCCCAGTGACTGAATACTCTTCTGCTCTTATATTTTTAGTAGGGCCTCTACCGAGTCATGAATATGACAGTTTATATCCATTCATTGATATGTTTGAGCTTTTGATTTTGCCATTTGTTAGAAATTTTCCGTTTTGAATTCCCTCAGATTTCGGCACTTTTGTTATTTTACATTTTACAGTATTACGAAATAATAAGATCCATGTGTGAATGCATATCCTATAGTCTTTTAAATGTTATTAAATGCGTACATTTTAAGGGTGTAAAAGGCCAAACATCTCATTTTATTTCAAAACTGACAAAATGTGCGTAATCTTTTTTGACACATTTTTGTGAGCCTCATTCATCCTCAGATCTCCTATGTACCATGTCAACGACATTGATTTGAAGTGGATATGAAAATTCTCATACTTTTCTACGTTTAACGATATACAAAATGGATAATATACCAATTTTTAATCAAAGTTTTGTCTAATAAACGCTATCATATAAATATTAAAAAATAAAATTGAGAATGGAAATGGGGAATATGCCAAAGAGACAACAAACCGACCAAAGAACAGAAAACAACCGAAGGCCACTAATGGGTCTTCAACACAGAGAAAAAAGGCGGGCTTTTGCTGGCTCCTAAATCCAAAAGTGTGCAAGTTTAGTGAAAATGGTGAGTTGAAACTAGTTCAATAAAACAGGTTCAATGAATAATTTGCATATGTTCGTTGGACATATGTTGGAATGAATGTAGTCGCGCAAATGATGAGCAAATTTGCTTTAAACCACCTTTTTACAAAAGATCTATTACAGTCATTTGGGATCCATGATGACTCTCACTCATCCAATATCTTTACATCTAGTCCTTTGGGATCCATGATGACTCTCACTCATCCAATACCTTTACATATAGTCATTTGGGATCCCTGATGACTCTCACTCATCCAATACCTTTACATATAGTTATTTGGGATCCATGATGACTCTCACTCATCCAATACCTTTACATATAGTCATTTGGGATCCATGATGACTCTCACTCATCCAATACCTTTACATATAGTCATTTGGGATCCATGATGACTCTCACTCATCTAATACCTTTACATATAGTTATTTGGGATCCATGATGACTCTCACTCATCCAATACCTTTACATATAGTCATTTGGGATCCATGATGACTCTCACTGATTCAATACCTTTACATATAGTCATTTGGGATCCATGATGATTCTCACTCATCCAATACCTTTACATATAGTCATTTGGGATCCATGATGACTCTCACTCATCCAATACCTTTACATATAGTCATTTGGGGATCCATGATGATTCTCACTCATCCAATACCTTTACATATAGTCATTTGGGATCCATGATGACTGTCACTCATCCAATAACTTTACATATAGTCATTTGGGATCCATGATGACTCTCACTCATCCAATACCTTTACATATAGTCATTTGGGATCCATGATGACTCTCACTCATCCAATACCTTTACATATAGTCATTTGGGATCCATGACGACTCTCAACCATTCAATACCTTTACATATAGTCATTTGGGATCCATGATGACTCTCACTCATCTAATACCTTTACATATAGTCATTTGGGATCCATGATGACTCTCACTCATTCAATACCTTTACATATAGTCATTTGGGATCCATGATGACTGTCACTCATCCAATACCTTTACATATAGTCATTTGGGATCCATGATGACTCTCACTCATCTAATACCTTTACATATAGTCATTTGGGATCCATGATGACTCTCACTCATTCAATACCTTTACATATAGTCATTTGGGATCCATGATGACTCTCACTCATCCAATACCTTTACATATAGTCATTTGGGATCCCTGATGACTCTCACTCATCTATACCTTTACATATGTATAAACTTGATCTTTAAAGGTTTTCAGGTATTTGTACACTACTAGTATATCAAATTATATAAATGTGATGCCTTATATAAAGTTTTCAGCAAAGTTAACATATTTGGTAATACATATCAGGAAGATGTTACTACATTCTCTGTTAAATTTTCTATCTAGCAAAGTTATAAGAACGTCATTCGATTTATTAAAGACCCATTCTGTTGATCTACGTTTTATGAAGTTACATAGGAGAAAAGTCCGTTGATCGAGTAGACTGCTGGTCCGTTTTGGAAGAATTTTGAAAGATCTGCTTTAAACACTATAGTGTTACTAAACAAACAAAATGTGAAAGTCCTTTATGAAATTGCAAAATCAGAAGCTCAAACACATCTTACAAATGTTTGCTGAACAAAGAAACAAATCAAACGATATTTTTTCATTTAATTGCAAACAAAATTCAACACTGGCCGTTGATTAAAAGCATAAATGTAACCCTGTCCGCTGAAATTTGTACCCATCAAACGTTATTGCTGGTATTAATAGATAATACTGAATAGGGGGAAAAAAACTTTTGTTTATTTATATTTCTATTTTGTCCTTTGAAAGTTACAGGACGTTTAAGATTTAACTAATTTTGTTCGCATGTTATTATACCACAACTCGATTTTGCTGAATTGGTTTATCTGAAACGTTACATACTTGTTGGAACTAATGATGATACCATTTTCATAGGTTATTCCAGAGTTATGGGACTTTGACCGACATTTTTAAATGCCATTGACTAGCTAGTAGATCAAATAACGACAGACTTAACACTGTTATTATGAATGGTTTAATGTAGATTCGCTTATGACATTGATAATTTATTGGTTTGTTTGACTTTTAGTAGCATTAAATGCATTAACTGTGTCCGAATCCTTACTGTGTCCACCTTATTACTGTGTCCACACGCTTTGCTTGAACACTTGCCCGTGGATTCAACTTCTATATTGTCATTTCAATGATTTAAGGGAAAACATGTTTCCGGAAAGACAACACTTGAAAAATAATCTACCAAGAGTTTTTAGAACATTCAAAAATATTCGTTGTACTATTGATTGCATTGATTTTTTTGTACAGATACCTACAGACTTCAAAAGGCAAGGCAATCTCTATTCTTCTTATAAAAATCACCATACATATATATTAGTGTCTTGTGGCTATTGCTCCAAATGGTTCAATAATATATATATATATATATATATATATATATATATATATATATATATATATATATATATATATATATATATATATCCGATTTGTATGAAGCATCTATTAGCGACAGGGATATAGTTGAAAAATGAGGTTTTCGTCAATATATTCGTCCAGGTGATATGGCCGTGGGTTTACTATGAAAGACCTACTTCTTTGAATATCCCCCATTCTTAGGACAGCAAAGTAAATTTACAGCGGGAGAGGAATTAAAAACGCGTAGAATTGCCAAGGCTCGTATTCATGTAGAACTTTCTTTGTACTTTTATTTTATGCTCTTATTTGTACATGTACACATTGTTTGAACTTTTGAATTAAATAATTTGTTTTCACCTTGAATATGTTGAAACCACAAGAATAAATACAAAAATATATTACTGTGGATTCATTTATTTTCGTGGATACCAATTTTCGTGGATTGAAGAAAACTTGGTTTTGGCAAAGTCTGCATTCATTCCTTTATAAAATGCGTAATTAGTTGAACATCTAAATTCGTTGTTCTCCTGTACCCACGAAAATTGGTATCCAACGAACATTAATGAATCCACAGTATGCAATAAGAGCATTTCAAAAATTACCAACAAATACAGTCATATTACAGTGAATGACAATCTTTCAAATTTAGTAAAAAATAAAGGGAACTCTCTTTTTAAAAATGTCTGGTCCGATTACATTTTTCTACAAAGTTGTGATGTTCCAAATCATTGTTTCAATAAGCTGATCGTCACGATAAATGCGTTCAATGTTTGGTTTACCTATGTTTTACCACAGTACAAAATCACAGTGATAGCTAGCTGGAACTGCATTTGGAAATAATATCCATGTGTTGTTTTCAATTCTAATTGAATATCGTTAGCAGTCGATCTTGAAAAGTAGGCAGAGTAGAGATCTTTATTGGTGATAATTTTCTGTTCAAGACTTTTGAACATTTCAACAGGTACTTTTTTTTTTTTAACAATTTAGGGCATTTTTATTTCAACCAGGCCATATTTGTCACTCTCATTTGGATAGTACACAATACCATCAGGACTATATCCTAACTTAGGCCACAATTTGTTTACCAAGAAGCCTGTTTTTAACACTTTGATACCTGGTGAACTATTAAGCATGGCATTATGGTAATCCGTTCTTACCTGGTCCTTAAGCAATGTCAGATGTTGAAAAAGGATGAAGGTTCCAAATATGATATGTTAAATAATTATAAAGTTTTCTGTAAGTTAAGTCTAGGTGTGTGGTTGTATGGACTAATAAACCGCCAAGATTTTGTGCCTGTTTTGTGGTTGATGCTGTTACTCGAAACTATCCACTATATTTCCAATGTCAGATTCTGACTGAGGCTCTGTTTCAGGTATCATGTAAGCATTTGTTTCAAATTTGGAACCATTGCTGTTTTGAAGCATAATTTTACGTTCTTCATCAAGATCATAATTGTCATATGTTAGGATGGCGTTGAGGAGACTTTCCCACATTGATGATTTACCTACAGTTAGGCCACGATATTTTAAATCATTCACAAATCCTTTTTTTTTTTTTTTTGCATCGTATGAAACTTGTCTCATGTGCTGAGTTCGTGGGTCAAAGTCACAAAGTTTTACTGCCTTTTGTTTATATGACGAATATATGACATCACTTATTTTTGATGGATATTTTTCCAGTGGTTTCCCCTGAGTCCACTCACAAATTTTTGCTGTACAAGCAAGGGGATCATACTCAATTTCTTTAACATGTTTATTTATAAATAAAAGTACAGCTGCATAATGGTTGCAACACCCTAATCTGAGGCTGGACAAGTGCAGCTTGCATCAAGAACAGATCCACTGACATTTGACAGAGTCACATGTACAGTCCTCTGTTCCTTTTTCATTTATGCGTCAACTTTAGCCTTCAAAAAGTAATAGCATGTGCCTCTTTTAACTGTGTCCATGATATTGGTGACACTGCCACTCTTCACATACTGCTCCCCTTTGGTTAATGGTTTTGAGGTCATGTGTGACAAGTCAGTGTCCTCTTTTTCCCGATCTCCGTTCAACAGGACAACACTTTCTAGTAGGTAATGAAATATATGACCATAGTTGAAATTTTGTGGAATTGGGTTATTAGGAAATTGTTTCCAGCCTAAAACAGGAGGTAGTGCTGGGTTATTTTTTCTCTCTGCAGAAGTTTCTTCTTTTACAGACTCATATTTAATATCTTACCATTTACCACCATCGATGGATCAATATGGTCTGCTTTTCCGCCAGCTATTACATCTTTACATCTATAATAAACAGGATTATTTAATATGTTTCTCTAACCATTGAGGGTAGTGACTTCCCTCAGATTCGTTATTTTCTATTATTTATTAAATTTTTTCGATAAATGAATATTTCTTTTAAAACACTTCATAAACGAAATAAAATTGAGAACGGAAATGGGGAATGTGTCAAAGAGACAACAACCCGACCATAGAGCAGACAACAGCAGAAAGTCACCAACAGGTCTTCAAAGAATTTAGAAACACCTTTGTTTTGCGTAAATGTAAACAAAGGAAGTCGTGCGTGTTGGCATATAATTTTTCATAATTGTCACTGTGTCTAAGAAAAAGGTGTGTTATTTAACTGTCAACTACCAATCATTGCTCGGTGACAAAGTTCACCTTCCGATATTTAAAAGGATTGATTATTTGTAGCTCAGATAAAACATGTCAACAAAAGAAATGGGCTTATCGTGACGGGTCACTCACCTTTGAGTAAGTTCTGGTTTGTTTCCAGAAATTTTAACACCACGGCACTGTAACCATCTCTTTATTTGGACATTACAACTGCCCTGAAAATCATTTAAGTTTATTTTTGCCCCGGGAATATCTTAAAGAGTTAATTTTATTTTCATAAAATCATGAGTGGATGCCATTGTTATTCTGATTTGTTTGCATGAGGTGCTGCCACGTGACCTATAAATGAATATTCATTACCAATTAGTGACGTAGCTACCGATCTTTGCTATTATACCGCGATTTCGCAGGCATCTTCATGTATCATTAATCTTAATCGAAATCATGTTTTATACCTTTTAGCCATCCTGAAGATATTGATTTATTTGCTGGAGGATTGTCAGAGACACCAGTAGCAGGTGCCCTGGTGGGACCAACATTTAGATGTATAATTGGACTTCAGTTCAGGTTTTTTAATATTGGTGACCGTTTCTTCTATGAAAACAATTTCCCTCTTACTGGTTTTACTGAACGTTAGTATATACAATTATTATTAATCACAATGTATGTATTGTCTTTATTTGTAAATAATGTAACCTTTAAATCATATTTCAGTCTCGAACAGCTGACGACAATCTATTTCTCCTATAGTAATGCTATATCAATACTATGTCAAAATTACATGAAAATTATATGGTTCATTTGTTTTTTTAACAATATGATAATATTTAAACTAACAAATAACATTTCTGTAAGTTGATAAAATATTTTATTGTTTTATTTCTTAAATAAATGTAAGTATATTACCCTGAAAACACAAACGGATATAACTTTGTATTTAAATAAATGTTTAATCCTTTATATATACTAGAAAGTAATATTCAGGATTCTAGATAGAAGGACGACTCCGGGTGCGGAAATTTCTCGCTACATTGAAGACCTGTTGGTGACCTTCTGCTTTTGTTTTTTCTATGGTCGGGTTGTTGTCTCTTTGACACATTCCCTATTTCCATTCTCAATTTTATCCATTTAAACCAGGACATGTAATGTGATGCACAATACATGTTTTTTGAAAGTAATATTCAGGATTCTAGATAGAAGGACTCCTCCGGGTGCGGAAATTTCTCGCTACATTGAAGACCTGTTGGTGACCTGCTTTTGTTTTTTCTATGGTCGGGTTGTTGTCTCTCTGACACATTCCCCATTTCCATTCTCAAGTTTATCCATTTAAACCAGGAAATGTAATTTGATGCACAATACATGTATTTTTTCGTTTTTAATATAAATTAACTTGCATTAATGCATTACTTTTTACATAATGGCAATTCCTAAGTGTAAACAGTTACTCACATGGAGCCAAATCCGTTTCAGGTATATACAAAATTATAAACATATCTTTTACATTTATTTCAGCTCAATTGCGAGTGATTAAAAGACAGTCATTGTCGGCGCTTTATTGTAGGACTCTGGATGTTCGTTCAATGCCTGCAAATCCGTTTGTTTCTCCGTTAGCTGGGTAATACTAGATTTTAGTCTTTTACTTATTCTAATATGTATAGATTAGACCGTTGGTTTTCCCGTTGGAATGGTTTTACACTAGTAATTTTGGGACCCTTTATAGTTTGTTGTTCGGTGTGAGCCAAGGCTCCGTGTTAAACGCCATACATTGACCTATAATGGTTTACTTTTATAAATTGTTATTTGGATGGAGAGTTGTCTCATTGGCACTCACACCCCTTCTCCTATATCTATATAGATAACTGTAAACGTCAGAAATAAAGCCAACCAGAAGTATACCACTATTCAAAAGTCATAATCGATTGAGAAAAAACCAAGCCAACCCAAAACATTAATTATAAGAGGAAACAAATGGAACAACAGAATCACTGTGCAACAAAAACAAATGACAATGGCATTCAACATACATATTAATGAACTATTTGATAACTACTACCATATTCCTGACTTGGTACAGGACCTATCTTTGAAGAAAACAGAAAATTGTTTGAGTCCTGTTACTTTAGTATGGCATTTGTTTAGATAATATAAATAAGAAGGTCTTAAGTTTCGTGGAACACACAGCTGAATTCCAAGCAAAACGCACAGGGACAAAAATCATAAGGGAGACAATAGATTGAAGGATATACCGCACAAAAGTGGTAAATGCCATGTATTCTGTATGCAAAGATATCAAGACACATGTAATTACACTTAAATTAGTTTCATATAGATGTTTTGTCTGTAGTAAAACATTTAACTTCATTTTTAACAACAGGGCCAGTGACAAAAAAACTCTTTTGCTCTTATAGTGCGTATTTATACTTGAAACAGATGCTTCTATGTGCACATGTACTACTTTACCTTTCCTTTAGATGTGCTTGTTGATCGACATTGTTATGAGATCAACGCCAGTTATTTGCCCATTTTTTGCCCATCATTGTCCTAGAAATTATAAATAATATAACACGACATAAACTACCTTCTATCCAAAGGTGAATCAGTAGAAACATATATTGAAGAACCGGGGATATGAGCCATCTTGTCCTTTCTGTGAGGTTAAAAGTTTTTACAACGATTGAAGCGTCAATATGTCTTTAAATTAAGACCAGCTATTTATTTGATTTGTCCATATCCGGTTCGAAATATACCGTCTTTGGGAAATTTATCGTCATAAGTGTCTTACCTACAATCACATCCTCGGTTTAAGACTACGTTTTATTTCGTTATTACATTACTTTTAGAGACAATTTTTGTTTTCATATTATATTTGACATAATCATTTCATTAAATATATTTTTTAGAGCCCCACGTTTACCTTGTCAAAATTTTCCAAGATTGGATTTAAGACCATGGAGTAGAATAAACCATTCCGGTAATCCAAGACGGAATGGTAGAAGAAGCAGAAGATTGAAGAAAACGAATTCATATTAAAGGGTGTCAAAATATAATTTGCTTGTTTCCATTTAGTTTTTTATTCTTATCTAATGACTGAAACGAATATTTACAAAATAAACTCAACACCTTTTTATCCGGATCGTTTCCAAATTTCCTGTCTCGATAAGCAGCATCTCCGTAAAAATGAGGATGTGCTTATCTATTTGTAATAACCAAATTTTAAAACCATATACACATTTCTCATCATGTAAATTTTACATAACATGAGATTAATATTTTGTCGGTTAGGAGAATGGGAAATCTTAACTGCACCAAAAGCAAACCTCATCAAATTAACCACATAAACTATAACACGACGTATTCGAATTTACCTTATTCAAATATCGCCAATTTCGATTCTCAATTTTATCATTGTCATTTTAAGCCTAACCAATGATATAGATTTGAAGTATTACATACACGTGTATCAATGTAACAAATGTATATTGTAAAATTTACATAACTTAAGTAAATGAATATACTTTTATCAAAACATAAATTTCGAGAAATTCCTTTTTGTGCTTAGTTTACTACGTAAATTTATATAAAAGTATCATACGTCATATCGTAGTGTAAGAAAGTCAATATGGAGTAACACTGAATTTAGTTAAAATGATCTTCAGAATTTCTTTTTATGAACGCAAAATCTTCAAAGGTTTGAAACGGCCGCGTTCATTCCACATATGCCAACATTGCAAAATATAATAGGTTAAAAGTATAACAACAAAAATAAAGAACTCCGAGAAACATTTAAAACAGATAAGCCATACTTAAATGGCAAAATACAAAGCTCAAACACATGAAACGAACAGAAAACCACTGTCATATTGCAGACTTAGTACATGCATTTTCTTATGTAGAAAATGGTGGAATACACTTGGTACTATTGCTATCCTAATCTCTAACTTGCATGATAGTCGCATTAAATTTCCTTATATTGAAAACAATGTGTGAAAAACCTAAAATAGATTCATTTGAAACTTATACCAGTACAAATCGTCACAAGAACACGAGGAGGGTGCTTGGATTTTAAGCTGATATCTTTTTAATATATCGTAGTAACATAATTACTCATCAAAGGGGAAATTTAAGAAATCCACAATGCAATTTGAAAGTCATATGATATACGACGAAAACATTTATTGACAACGATATTTTGGTTCTTGATAAAATTAAGAATGAAATGCGGAATACTTCAAAGAGAGAAAAACACTATTAAAAAAAAGAAAACTACCCAAAGCCACCAATGGGTCTTCAATACAACGAGAAATCCCGCATCTGGAGACGGCCCCTGACCAGAAAACAGACTAAACCCCAAAACATATAAATGAATCGAAATTAAATTAATCATACAATGCTAACCATGGTAAGAGGTTCCTGACTTGGGACATGCGCAAAAATGCGGCTGAGTTGATATGTTTTGTGCGATTTCAACCCTCCTCAAGATTAAAGATGTGGGCATGAAATCAAACAACGAAGACAATCAGTGACTATTTTTATTGCATCTAGATAAAATGTCATTGCTCAAGAAAAACATTAAGTTCCGAGAATAATTATATAAAATATCTGCTACTTATCATTTCTATTTAAAAGGATTAACTCCTACTACGTACATCAAATATTTTGTGAAATATTCGGTGGCGATTCCAATTCCAGTTGCGGTGTTGTTACCAATGTTAAGGATTTGTCCGTACTTCTTTCTGCCTCCATCAGCTGTTTCATAATGTGAAGTACTAAATACGACTGCTCCATTGACGAACTGAACTGATGTTGTATCGTAGTCAACCTATGTGGGGCGAATATATAAAATTAAATCAACGGATAAGAAGTCAATGAGGCACAAGAAGAAAGAAATGAAAGGAAATATAATGACAATTTCATCAGATTAAATAGGAGAGCAACTTAAAGTTTAAACAAAACGAACTAGATTCATGTTCTAATTGTCCTTCTCGTGGGTTATCTTAATTTCATATTTATTTATTGCTTTTTTTTCTCTTTCATTTACCTTTTTTTTTGCACGATGTCGTATAAATGTTCGAAATGATAACTGTTGATTGTGTCCTAGACCTAATCATTTTTTAAATGCCAACTTTGAACTATATAATTTAATATAAAGATACACTGAACAATTAACTATTGCATTTCAGTTTTGAGTGTCTTTCTATAGCTTCCGGCTTTTTTTGTATATAGTGTATTCCAACTAATATGAAGGGAAAAAAGCATGAAAATGTCAACTAAGTGTCAATCAAAGTTGAAGAAAACTGACAATTTCAAGGCCAAAATATAACTAGAAAAACGAGGAAAAGAAAATCAAACATCTTTGAAACTCTAAATAGAGAACCAGTCTGTGCAACAGGTACCCCACAAAAATCTGTGAATTTCTAGTTCTCGGACGTGTTAGTCCTGTATCACGTATGTATAGACATAGAGCTAAATTAAATATTACCTTTGTAACGATAGAATTATCAATTGTATCATTAAATGTAGTTTTAAGCCATGAAATATCATAAATGGCAATATACTTGCTAGACACAGTCGTTTGCCCGCAAACTATAAATAAAACAATATAAAGGAGTAGGGGCATTAAGGCCTAGTTTTGGCCCAAGAAAATAAAATGTTTGATAACCATTTCAAATTGGCACATAATGTTTAGAAATGCATAGGGTCAAGAAATATAAATGAAAAACATAAAGATTTTTATCTGATGACGTCACAATTACGTCATAATATGTACTGTTTTCACAAAAACGTTGAAAAATACAGAATTTATGCAGTTTTCAGTCTTTATTTCCGTTGTGGAAACATCGCGCGCAGTTGAGAAACAACAAAATAATTTAACAGAAGCTTTATTATAACTATTGGCATAATCTCACCAAAAATAAAGTTGTTTCTTGGGTGCGCACATACTTTTTCAATGTAAAATATACTAAAAATTTGATGAAAAATCAAGGAAAATCATGAAATTTAACAAAATATGCAAATTAGGTCATGATTTGTTACCATGGTAACTTGTTCGATGTCAAATTTGTTTTGTTTTTCTGAGTACCTTATACCTAAGTCAAGTTTTCAGTTATTTAAGAATAAGTATGAAAAATTTTGAATTTGCAGTAATTTTTGGGCCAAATAACGACCTTATTGCCCCTACTAACTAAATGATTTCATAAATTTGTCATTAGAAATCTTACAAGAGGGTCAAGATATGGGTACTTTCATTCTTTTAAATCTTTAAAGATAAGGTTAATTATGTAGAATTCTCATGAAAATAAGTTAACTGCTAGTTTATCTTTTTTTCAACTTCAAATATTGTATTGCACTCAGGTTGTGAATATTTCCCTTAGCGGTAAAACAATGACACCAAAGCTCCTCCCTGTGTTATTAATTGCTAAATTAAAATATAATTAGTGTTATGATATTGTAATTATTATGTTTATTTAGGTTGGCCTAATTTGTGTTGTATGGCCTGATAGTTGTTTACCAAATAATCTTATAATTGTGCAGTTTAGGAATCACTGGAACAATCACAGAATGATTGGAACTTTCTAGAATGATCCTTATAAAAGATGCGTAATTTAAACTTCTACGTTATTCCAGAAACTTCCGTTGTAACTTTCCAGGATTTTCCACAATGTTCCATTATAGAGTGTTCTAGAATTTTCCATGACAACACTATATATACAGACACTAAAGTTAAACTCTCATAATTAAACTTGGACATAGACATTGATAGACATTAGTATTCACAGCATTTGGATTGACACTTTTATTCTACAAACAATATCATACTGGATTGTGACATTAGTAGTGAACGTAATATTCAAATTGGATTCCGAAAGATTTCCGGATACAGATAAAGATAACAGATTGGACTCATATTTTGACAGTTAAGTTAACAGTAATATTTGTGTAATACCTTTTGTAAACTTTTGTATATTAAATATTGTTAAATTTTACTATTGATTTGTGTCTTTTGTTGGCTACAATTTAAAGGCGATTTCTGGCCGTAACAGAAATTGGGGGCTCGTCCTGGGATCTTAAAAATATTTTATTCAAAATTTGTTTAGTATTTGTATTATAACTAGCCAACAAAATTCTACAAAATGGCATTTGATGCTGGTAAATTTTTGAAAACGCCAGACCTGGAGAGTTTTGATAATTTAAAGAAAGAGGAATTAGTGTTGCTTGCTAAACAACTGAAATTAGTTTTTAAAGTATCTATGAGAAAACAAGTTATAAAAAATTTGGTTATAGACAAATTAGTTGAATCAGAAATTTTAGGTGAAGAGGCTCTTGATCTTAAGGTTGAAAACGTTGACGCCTTTAAACTAAAACAGCTTGAATTAGAACATGAACTCAAATTAAAAGAACATGAATTTAAATTAAAACAAGCAGAACTGGAAATGAAAGAAAGGTTGGAAATAGAGAAAAAAGAAAAAGAAGATGAATTTAAATTAAAAGAACTTGAAATGAGAGAAAGGCTAGAGATGGAAAAACTGAAAATTGAAATGGTCAAAGAAGAAAGCAACACTAAAGTCCAGTCGAAATCAGAATATTTTGATGCAGCAAAAAATATACGTTTGGTTCCCAGATTTTGTGAAAAAACAGTCGATAAATATTTTCCACAGTTTGAGAAAATTGCTCATAATTTGAATTGGCCAAAGCCATATTGGACTACAATGCTACAAAGTGTTTTTGAGGGTAAAGCCGCTGAAATATACTCCGCACTTCCATCAGAAAAAAGTTCCGATTATGACACGGTGAAACAGGAAGTTTTGAAAGCTTATGAGCTAGTACCAGAAGCATATAGACAGAAATTTAGATCTTATAAAAAGTTTGATTCACAAACCTATGTGGAATTTGCTCGAGAAAAAGAAGATCTATTTGATAAATGGCTTACTTCAAAGAAAACAGATAACAATTTTGATAACCTAAGACAATTGATGTTATTAGAAGAGTTCAAACAATGTGTTCATTTAGACTTAAAAACACATTTAGACGACAAAACTGTTGAGTCGATACATGATGCAGCTGTCATTTCAGATAATTATACTCTTTCACATAAAAGAAGTTTCAAGGGTCAAAATGTCAATACTTCCAGTGGAAATTACAAAAATCAAAGCAATGAGCGTACTGATAGTAAGTCTGTTGCACAGAATAAGAGTCAGTCCAGTTATAATATGTCTAGTCCAAAATTTGATACTTTTGAGAAGAAGTCACTGACTTGTGCTTATTGTAAGAAGATTGGTCACCTGATGGCTGATTGTTTTAGACTCCAGAAGAAGAATGAACGAGATAATAAGCCGAAGACCAGTGCTTGTACGACACCTTATAATACCAGTACATTGGAATGCCCTGCGCGTCAGGCTTTTAAGTCCAGTTTTTGTGATTACAAGGAGGAATACAAACCCTTTATGTCTGATGGGTTTGTTTCTATTGTTGATGATACCACTCTTCAGCCTATTAAGATTTTACGGGACACTGGAGCTTCTCAGACTTTATTGTTAGAAGGTGTGTTGCCTTTGTCCGAGAATACTTCTGTTGGTGCCTCCGTTTTGTTACAAGGTGTAGAGTTAGGTTGTATAGATGTTCCTCTCCATCGTATTTATCTGAAGTCAGATTTGATAACTGGACCAGTTGTTGTAGGTGTTCGTCCTAATCTCCCTGTTGAGGGTGTTACATTATTGCTAGGAAATGATCTAGCTAGGAACAAAGTGGTTGCTGAACCAATTGTTACCAGTGAACCGGTGGTGGATGTTAAATCACCTGAAGATGATGCTGAATTGTATCCAGCTTGTGTTGTTACTAGGGCGATGGCTAGAAAACAACAAAATCAGAATTTGCAAGAAGACAAGTTTGATTACATGGACCTTTCTGACACTTTTATAGCTGACATTGAAGGTCCTGGTAGCTCAGAAAAGGCCATTACAAGACCACCTAGTGTTAACAAGAATGTTATTATGCCATGGCCAGACGTTAACAGCCATTCATTAGACCGAAAGAATTTATCTGAAGAACAACATAAAGACCCTGAGGTTCTTCAGCTCAGCCAGAGAGCTCAACCACAGGAGGAAGCAGACAAAGTGGCCGAATGCTATTACCATCAGGACGGCATTTTAATGAGGAAGTGGAGGCCTCCTGATGCCACCCCAGAGGAGGAATGGAGAGTGCTATACCAAGTGGTGGTGCCTAAAGTTTATAGGCAAGAAATTATTGGTCTTGCCCATGACACCCCCTTGGCTGGGCACTTAGGTATAAGGAAGACTTGCCTAAAAATATTGCAACATTTCTACTGGCCCAGACTTAGAAATGATGTCGCAGAATACTGCAAATCATGCCATATATGCCAGGTTGTTGGTAAACCTAACCAGAAAATACCACCAGCACCACTTCTGCCTATTCCAGCCTTTGACGAACCTTTCAGCAGAGTTCTAATTGACTGTGTTGGACCTTTACCAAAGACCAAGACTGGAAATGCATATTTATTGACAATCATGTGTACATCTACCCGCTTTCCTGAAGCTATTCCGCTCAGAAATATCAAGACACCTACTATCGTCAAAGCTTTGATCAAATTTTTCACATTAGTAGGACTTCCTAAGTCTATACAGTCCGACCAGGGATCAAATTTCATGTCAGGTTTATTTCAGCAAGTCGTATACCAGTTAGGGATTGCTCAGTACAGATCAAGTGCTTATCATCCAGAATCTCAAGGTGCCTTAGAACGTTTTCATCAAACATTGAAGAACATGATTAGAACTTTTTGTCTTCAATTTGACAGAGACTGGGATGATGGAGTTCACTTTCTACTTTTTGCGGTTCGAGAGGCTGTTCAAGAATCCCTTGGATTTAGTCCCTTTGAGTTGGTATTTGGTCATACTGTAAGGGGACCGTTAAAATTGATTAAGGAAAAGTGGCTTACTGAACATACTGACTTGAATCTTTTAGACTATGTATCTAGATTTAAAGAAAAATTGTATACTGCTTGTCAAATTGCTCAGAAAAACTTAAAAAATGTACAGAACAAGATGAAAATATGGTATGATAAAGATGCCAGGGACAGAGTTTTTGAGCCTGGTGATAAGGTACTTGTATTTCTGCCTGTCCCTGGACATCCTTTACAGGCTAAATATTGTGGTCCTTATACAATAGAGAATAAAATTAATGATTTGAATTATATTGTAAAAACTCCAGGTCGGCGTAAACAAAACAGAGTGTGTCATATTGATATGTTAAAACCATATTTTGAGCGTACTAATGAATGTGAGAGTAAACCAGTTGCCACTTTAGGCATGGTTAAATTTGAGAACAATCATGACAAACCAGATGTAATTGAACCACCTTTTAGTTCTAAAACTATCGAAGAGACAGTTAGATTGAAAAATTCAGAAATTTTGTCAAATTTAGACTCAAAACTTGCACATCTGTCTTTTGATCGTAGAGAAGAAATAAAAACTTTGGTATTTTCTTTTAAAATCTTTTTCCAGATGTGCCAAACAAAACCACTGCTGTTTGTCATGATGTTGATGTCGGAGATGCTTCTCCAATTAAGCAACATCCTTACAGGCTCAATCCACTCAAACTTGAAGTTATGAGAAAAGAAATTAAATATATGCTTGACAATGATATCATTGAGCCGAGTAACAGTGAATGGAGCTCTCCTTGTCTCCTTGTGCCAAAACCAGATAAAACCTTTCGTTTCGTGACTGATTTCAGAAAAGTAAATTCAGTCTCAAAATCTGATTCCTATCCGATTCCAAGGATAGACGATTGTATTGACAATATTGGTCAAGCAAAATTTGTGAGCAAATTTGATTTATTGAAAGGTTATTGGCAAGTTCCATTGACACAGAGAGCTCGTGAAATATCAGCTTTTGTTACACCAGATGGCTTATTTCAATATACTGTAATGCCATTTGGCATGAAAAGTGCTCCAGCTACATTTCAAAGAATGATCAATAATGTTATAAAAGATTTAGACTGTTGTTATGCTTATATTGATGATCTTATTGTATGTAGTGATAGCTGGGAACAGCATTTAACACATTTATATGATACTTTTGATAGATTGTCAAAATCAAATTTGACTGTTAATCTTGGTAAAAGTGAATTTTGTCAGGCCACTGTTGATTATTTAGGGCATACAGTTGGCCAAGGTCAAGTAAAACCTATTATGGCTAAAGTGGAAGCTATTTCCAAATTCCCACCTCCTACAAATAGAAAACAACTTATGAGATATTTAGGCATGATTGGATTTTACAGAAAATTTTGTTCAAATTTTGCTACTGTTGTTCAACCATTGACTCATCTTTTACGGAAAGATTCTAAATTTATCTGGAGCGGAAATTGTCAAAAAGCTTTTGAAAATAGCAAATCACTTTTAATTAATAGTCCAGTTCTGATTACTCCAGACTTTGAAAAACAATTTAAACTTGCCGTTGATGCAAGCGATGTAGGAATAGGAGCTGTTTTATATCAAGAGACAGATGATAATGTTGAAAAACCTATATCATATTTTTCTAAGAAATTGGATAAACATCAGAAAAATTATTCAACTATTGAAAAAGAGTGTTTTGCAATGTTGTCAGCACTTCAACATTTTGATGTATATTTGAATCCCACTGTATATCCTATTCTTGTTTATACTGATCATAATCCTCTCACCTTCATGCATAAAATGAGAAACAAGAATCAGAGGTTGACTAGGTGGAGTTTATTGTTACAGGAATATGATGTAATTGTAAAACATATTAAGGGTAAAGATAATGTAATAGCTGATACTTTATCTAGAGCTTATTAAATCACTTTGTATATATTATGTATTTTTGTTCATATTATTCATGATAAGTTTTTGTTACACTAAAACTTCTTTTAAGGGGGGAGGTGTTATGATATTGTAATTATTATGTTTATTTAGGTTGGCCTAATTTGTGTTGTATGGCCTGATAGTTGTTTACCAAATAATCTTATAATTGTGCAGTTTAGGAATCACTGGAACAATCACAGAATGATTGGAACTTTCTAGAATGATCCTTATAAAAGATGCGTAATTTAAACTTCTACGTTATTCCAGAAACTTCCGTTGTAACTTTCCAGGATTTTCCACAATGTTCCATTATAGAGTGTTCTAGAATTTTCCATGACAACACTATATATACAGACACTAAAGTTAAACTCTCATAATTAAACTTGGACATAGACATTGATAGACATTAGTATTCACAGCATTTGGATTGACACTTTTATTCTACAAACAATATCATACTGGATTGTGACATTAGTAGTGAACGTAATATTCAAATTGGATTCCGAAAGATTTCCGGATACAGATAAAGATAACAGATTGGACTCATATTTTGACAGTTAAGTTAACAGTAATATTTGTGTAATACCTTTTGTAAACTTTTGTATATTAAATATTGTTAAATTTTACTATTGATTTGTGTCTTTTGTTGGCTACAATTTAAAGGCGATTTCTGGCCGTAACATTAGTTAATCTATAATAACATGACTTTGTTTTATTCTATACGTGGTTCATTGCTGTATTTAGCATATTTTAATCGTATTCTTTTATTTCAATAGATTTGCACCCAATAAAACTCAATTCTGTATTTTTAATCTATTTCGGTTCATTTTGTGAATTTTTTTCCCAGAATTCTCTATTCTGTAAACACCATACAGATCCTCACTCGTATATGCGTAGATATAAGAAGATGTGAATAAGTGCCAATGAGACAACTTTCATGCAATCCGAGTCGCAGTTTGTAAAAGTAAACCATTATAGGTCTTCAACAAGGAGCCTTGGCTCACACCAAATAACAAGCTATAAGGGGGCACAAAACGAGTAGTGTAAAACCATTCAAACAGAAAAACCAACAGTGTAATCTATATATAAAAAAACGAGAAACACTTATGAACCAAATATACAAACGACAACCACTGAACAACAGTTTCCTGACTCTAACCTCAAACAATAGTGTAACATCATAAAATAGAAAGACACACTATAAAAAATACCAATTGAAATGGCTGAACTCAATCAATAGATATATTAACAAAAACAATTAAACATAAACTGAACGAATAGATTGTAGTTATGACACAATGTAAATACAAAATTATGTAAAACTAAATCAGAGAGACAACTATGACATTAAATAAAATGCTGTTAATACTGTATGATTCTGGATATAGGGAAATAATTCGCAGTTTTTGAAAGAAAATAATTAGAAGAACTTGTTTAGATTTGAAAATCAGAACTGATTATTTTTAGGTTTATTAAATATTGAAAAAGTCATATTTTCCTCAACCATGTTTTATTTTATTGTTTTTTGTGTTTGTGGAAAAATATTTCCATTCAGAACTGTTTTCGAAACAGATATTGCTATCTCTCGTTCATCCTCGTCTTTTTATATATTTGTCACTCAACAACGTGAATCATATTAGATAAGATTACGAGAAAAATGGAAATAATATAAAATATTACCTTGTTCCAAGTAACTTGAAAAACGTTTGGTTTTATTCTTAATAATAAAATTAAACACATACAATTTTTATAATCCTCCTGAACTGTTAAGAACAATTTCATCTTATGTCAGGTTGTAATATTTTTTTCATTTTCAATTGCAGGGTAGTACACAATATTTGGAAACCACCCGTAAACATATGCAGTGCATAAATACACCGAAGCCATCATGTAAATAAATGGTACATGCTAACGCAAACATAATGCCAATAGGTAGTACAAAATATGAGACAACCGTGAAAAGGGACATTGAGTAGGGTGCAGTAACGATTGAAACCAACTTCCGTACATCACCAAATTTCGACAGAACGACGCATAAATGTGTGTCCTTATGTGTATAAGATAGGAAGTAAACATCAACTGTAAGTGTCCATACAAGACGCAAACGCACACCACAAAGTCAACATGTGGTTTAAGGTAGATAATTCTGAAACTTTTTCAAGTAACTTACTCATTGTTGTCATTTGTTCAACAGTATATTTGTCCTTGTCGAGTTTGTCACACATTGGGTAGCGAGATACACATCTTCTTTCCAATAACATTCTCCTTCGTCTTCCTTGAATATAAACAGGTAAATGATTTAACGTAATAATGAGTAGATGTACTATGATCGCCAATAAGACAACTTTCTACAAATACCAAAATATAGTGGAAGTCAGCGTTTATATGCCAATATAAGGACTTCAACAATGAGAAAAAATATCTTGCTACCCTTTTCACACTTCAAAATTTCAATTCCGAGATGGTTAATTCTAAACCTGATGTGACCATAGCACAAAAATTAAATAAAACTTTTTAACTTTGGTTTGTCAGACGTGCTTTTCTGTACACTGTACACTGTACACTGTACGCAAACTCGATATAAGTTGTTTTGAACTGTTTGATATGTTCTACAAATGCTTCCCATCTGAAACTGTTATCAGAGGTTGTCTTAGTGACTACTTCTTCACCACAGTGGGTAGAGCAGTCACTAACTGTAATAGGGGTCCGAGTTTCATTTTTGTAAATAGACTGCAATTGTATGCGACATCATACAAGTGAGAGGTTTAACAAGCTATAAAAACAGGTTTAATCCACCATTTTTTTTCGTAAGCAAATTATGTCCCAAGTCAGGAATATGACAGTTGTTTTCAGATAGTATGACGTTTTGAATTTTCCTTGGAGTTCGGTATTTTTGTTTGTTGTTATTTTACTTTTTTCTTTGTAGTAGGTCGAGTAGCAATTGTCAAGGGAAATTAATCGCTACTATTACAGTTTCGTTGATACTTTGTGGAAATTATACAAATACTAAATACATTTAAGTATTATACAACATTTGTGGTTTTGTGTATAGAAGAGGCATAGTTGGGTTAAGTTTACGTTTGCTAATCCCGATTTGTAAAAACATATATACAGTATTAACGTAATAAATTTTCTACTATTCTAATAAGTAATAAAACGTGAAAACGCATACACATACCTGTAAATAAATCTTTGATAGAATTTCCCCAGGATTTCATGGTATTAACGAAATTATTCAAAATGTTGTTAACTCCAGATAAAGCAGTTCCGAAGTAATTATTGAGATTTGCGATACCCTTTCCAGGATTCATAAATCCTCCCAAAGGATTTCCTAGGGCCTTATTTATTTTATCGCCAACATTTTTAAAATCTTGTCCTAGATTTTTAAATTCGGCGCTCAGTTTGTTCAATTCTGCTTGTCCTGACCTCTCTTACTGATCAGCAATGGTATTTGCAAGGTTTGACAGTTTATTTGCAAATATCCCTGCTTGATCTCCCATCCAATAACCGGAGTTTTGAACCATTCACCAGCGTCCTTCAAAGCCGTCCCCGCGAATGCTATTGCTGTATAAGCACCCGTGGACAACATATTTAACACTACTTTATCTACTGATGGTATACTGAAACATAGTAAAAAAATATGTATAACACTTGGCAACTAAGATTCAATAATGAATTCATCCTTCGCTCGCACATTTCTTTTCTCTTGTTTTTTTTTTTAATTTTAATAAAAATGATATTAGACATTAATGGTTTCTTCGGAATAATCAAGCTGATAACAATTTTGAAGTTAGTCTTTTGTGCAAGTGAACTTTCTCAATTCAATGGATAACCTCAATCTAAAACGAAAGATGACACCCATTTTTGTCACAAAACTTTTGAGCTATGTTGTAATTTTGGTTGAATATATATGGATATGGATTGCAAGACTATTTGTCCAGTATCAAATAATGACACGTGCAATGCCACATATTATAATTTGGATAATACAAATTTACAATTCCTCAGGTATCTACTATTACACTCGGAGTATGAGACAATAAATGAGGGTTTGAATGGGTTTACAGAATAAAGAACAATTGACATGATGTACAGAACTAAGATCAACATTTTAGGAAGAATAGAGAAAAATTTCTTCACTAATTAAAAAGCACATTGAATATGTTGTTTGAAAATGTTGGAATTCTATGAACGTACGAGTTAAATTAGTTTAAAAGCAAACTCTTTTCGACAGTTAATGAGTTTGATGTTTAATGGTATCGAAATTTACGGTGTTATATCTACTTACGATTGGCATAGATCTTGCCGACATGTGCATGATGTGTTACATTCGTCTACAGTATTGTTAATGTTTTCTTCACATCCGTCAATAAGAGACGTACCAAAGCTATTGAATTTAATTTGTCAACTATTTTACCAAGGACTTCTCTTCTTGTCTCAATGTCGACATCTATAACAAATATCAATAAGCCTTTAATGTGTATTTCAATTGTTGTACATACATGGAATACAACACTAGGACAGGTTTATCAAAAATTGTCTAACATAAATATATTTTGAAAATGAAAAATAATAAATTGTATCTAATATTCTGATATAATTAAAGAAAGCATGGTACATTGTTTGAAAAACCCATTACTTAGCTATAATTAAATTCTAAAAACGGTACATTGATTGGTTGGTGTTTCACGCCACTTTCTGTTATTATATCATATCGGTCAGTTTGTTTTGGCAGAGCAAACTGGAGTGCAAGGTGAGAACCAATGATCTTTACAAGGAGGTGGGCATTTTAAAAACTGAATAGTAATTACAAAGTTATTCCATTTGATTAAAAACAAATACAGATTTAAATTGTGCTATGCTGGCTGATGATAAACAATGTACGAACTTAGTTAAATCTAAAACTGTTAAATAAATAAATATTCGCTACTGTTTTCTACTGAAGAATAGCAAGCTAAAAATTATATATAATGACAGAAAGTAATTGATATGAAGTGTTTGAGACAAAACTGTATGAACTTGTTAACACCAAAAATGAAGAAACAGCGCTGATTCACTGTTCTATATGTTGAGTTTATTGATGAATGAGCGTCAACAGAGAGCCATAGTATCTTTAACTTGTAGAAATGTCAAGAAGAACTAAAAATTTATTTCGCCAAATTTTCCTGCTTTAAGTAATTATCTACACGATAATCCGGTTGTTCTTAATCTTATAAGAATATAAACACATAAGATAAAAAGAATAACCTACCTTTTAAACCGGCTTCATTCATGACTTGGACACCACACATCACAAGTGGTGTGACTGTTAGTAGAACCAATGCTGCAATCATTGTCATTTCTTCTTCACAGGGTATGACCTTTTAATTGAATGAAGGCACACTATTTATTCTAAAAAACAGAAAACATGTTTAAAAGTTATTACTAATCAAAAGTTTCCAAACATGGAGGTCGGTGATTTATTGCAAAGTTTAGCCTCAAAGCAGTCTGGTCAGCTTATTTTGATTATGTTAATTGTATGTCGAATTCAGTTATATTTAGATAGACCTACTTCAGTGAAATGACATTATATTATCCCACATGCTTCATCCGACCATAACAACAATTTCATCAATACAAACAAATATACCCTGATGAGTCTTATGTAGACAAAACGCGCGTCTGGCGTATCAAATTATGAGCCTGGTAAATTTACACTACTTTATCGATGCCACTGGAGGTGGACGTTTCGTCTCCCAGGGTATCACCAGCCCAGTAGTCAGCACTTCAGTGTTAATATGAATATCAATGATATTGACATTTCTATAAATTAAATGTTTGCAAAAGTATGAACTAATCGAAATACTGATGATTTTCTTATTCTAGGCATAGCCGTATTTGGCACACCTTTATGGAATTTTGGGTCCTTAATTAATGCTCTTCAACTTTATACTGTTTGGTTGTTTAATTGTGTTGATCTGAGTGTCACTGTTGAGTAGAGGAAACGCGCGTCTGACGTATCAAATTATAAACCTGATACATTTAATAACTATTTGCAACATGAATGAAAGTTCTCATGAATATAAAACAGATTGTACATTGTTGTACCTGTAAAAACTTATTTCAGGCGGAATAGCACATCATAGGTTTTACGGTGATGTTGTTTATTGAGTCCGGAAATGTAAACTAGTATATGCGATCCGGGTACACTTTTCGATCATTTAAAAAATAATAAACTTAAAGGTTACCTATTCAACACAGTTTAACTAGATCTTTGAATATTGTGTTATTGGTTTAAATATTGATTTTGTAATTTCATTTATATTGCAAAACGTTATAGGTTGACTATTAGTTTCGTTCAAGTCAGCTGCTGTTTTTGTGCTTGAATTTTAGTCCTTGGACATATAAAAAAAATGCTGCAGAATGTGTACTCTGCATTTCTGTAGTGCCTTTATCAATTGATAAGATATTTGGTATTCAAAGGTTCTAGTCGGGTTTAATCCACCATTTTCTACATACGAAAATGCCTGTAACAAGTCCGGAGTATGACAGTTGTTTTACATTCGTTTGATGTGTTGTTGCTTTTGATTTTACAATTTGATTACGGACTTTCCGTTTTGAATCTTTCTTTGGAGCTCGATATTTTTGTTGTTCTACTTTTCATTATAAACCACTGCTCGGCTCCGATTTTTGCTCTCATAGAGCGATTAGTGTTCCTTTGATATAGAAAATCATTTTTAATTATAAGCTTAAAGAGTAAATCCCTGGATGCTTTAGGAGTTGGATTATCAGCACTTGTTGATAATATCCGCATCTTTATAGATATTCAGACCAAAATAATGATTTAAGATCATGACAATTTGTCGTCACTTAAGGTAGCACAATACAAAAAATGTTTCACTCCTAATCAGACAACTATAAACTGATGTAATTCATTTCATCCTTCTTTATATTTCATAAATGAGGTACCAAAAGAAAGAAGAAAGATTAATCTTTCAAATTGTGATAATTTCATTATGACATAATTATTACATAATGAATTAGTATGTAATTAGTTGCTATATTGTGATGTACACACTTGAATGAATTTAGCGTCTTTGTTCTTCATAGCATCCCAAAATATTTTATCGATTCTTGTACAACACAGCTTGACCTCCAAAACTGTGTCTCAGATCTGCAAAATATCAATAGAATAAATTTTATACCCAATTGAATTTAGTGGTCTCTTATGAATTGTTGTTGCAAACTTCATTAAAGATTTATGAGAGAATGAAGTACAATAGGAAAAATTGAGACAGTTTTGGAGGTCAAACTGTGTTGTGCAAGAATCTATAAAAAACAATTGGGATGCTATGAATAACAAATAAGCTAAATTCATTCAAGTATGGACATCACAATATGGCAACTAACTACATAACAATTAATTATGTAATAATTATGTTATAATGAAATTATCACAATTTGGAAGATGAATCCTTCTTCTTTCTTTTGGTGACTCATTTATAAAATTTAAAGAAAGATGAGTGGAATTACATCAGTTTTAAGATGTCTGATTGGGGATGAAAAATCTTTGTATTGTGCTACCTTAAAGAATACCAATAACAATTGGTATGCTTGTCTGATATAATTGTAAACTCGTACAATGTAAACGTTACAACTGGTAGGGAAAATGTATACAAAACCAAACGAATGCCTTCTTCTGTAATGTGTTTCTATGCATTTACGCTGTGGCTCAAATTATTATGTTTTCACAATATTTTGACTCAAAAGAATGGGTTCATAACATATGATTTTGAGCTTCTAACGTTTTTTGGAAAGTTTTTTGTGCTTATAACCCGTTTTTGTTCAAATCACTAGAGAAATTACTGTCGACTAACCCATGGCTGCGACATAGAATACTCGCCTTAGGAGCTTAAAATTTACCCTGAGAAATAATACATAAACATTAACACGGAACGTTTGAGGAGGCATTATAAATAGATTCCAAACCACCTGATTTCAAAGAGCACCTATAGTGTGTATCTTTTTTGCACAATCCTTGTGTTCTACAGTATATAAACTCATCAATAATTCTAGACTTATAATGCTTACTACAGACGCGCGTTTTGTCTACAAAAGAATTATCAGACATGTTTGCTCATGTTGCAAGTCAATAATGCTGAAAATGAATATAGCCCGATTACATTATGCATTGTAATGTGAACGAACACGAGCATTTTAGAGAATATGTTGGGCTTTTACTTCTGAGTACATATAATAATTGAAAATGGAAACGGAGAATGTGTAAAAGAGACAACAACCCGACCCGATGACCAAAGAGCAGAAACTATCAAAAGGGCACCAATGGGTCTTCAAGTCAGCGAGATAATCACACACTTGAGCTGGTCCATAAATAATCAGGTATACTAGTTCAGCAACATGGAAGTCACATAAACTCCGAAACATATAAATGAACCAGATTTAAAAATAGAACAACATACATACATGTTAGTAACAGAGGTTCCTTACTTGTACATGCGCAAACATGGGGCTTGGTTAACATGTTTTGTGTGATCTCAAGCCTCCCCGAGACCTCTAGAAAATGTGAAATAAACAAATCTACAACACAGTACAGTAAAACTCATTTAAAGGAAGTCCGATATTAGAATAGGAACAGAATAAACTACGCAAAATAACATTGATCAACATAAAAGATCCTAAAACATAAACTACTTCACCACAAAATATGTATTGTATGTTTAGTTTTTTTTACTTCAAAAGATTTTTGAAATTGCATTGCACTTTGTTTTATTTTGTACCATGATATTCTTTAGAATAAAAGACTACATACTTATATAATATCCTTTTCCTTTTTTCATAAATTTCTTAGCCACCAAGTTCAAATTTTATAATATGATCATTTTTCAAACCGGAAACTGAATTTTAAAATTCACTGTTAGCAAATTAACAACAACTTTACTTTGTACATATGCAGGATAACATTCTATTACATACTAGTAATTCATTCAAAAGTGACAAGTAGTTTGTACTACAAGTTTATTCTGAATAAAATCTCAATTAGAAATAAATCTTATTTCAGGAAGACTATCGTAGTTAACATGCCCCGAATGTCGAACGTCCTTGTTATGTTCCTAAAGGTGAAAATATAATGTTAAAATCAATCACTCTAGGACAGGCTTAAGTCATGTATTTGTCCTTAATTTCTTAATTAAAAGTTAACATGCATACATGGTGGTCTTGTATAGGTTCTACAACTGTTGAAACGTGCTTCAATAATACTCGAAGGAATATTTGAATGAAAAAAATGGATCTAAATTGATGTATTTCATCTTATTCTTTTTATGAAAAAACTTTACATATTATTACGATACAGTCTCGGGTTTTGCTGATAACACACTTTCCACAACACACAACATACAAAATTTAAGACTAATAAGCAACACGAACCACACCAAAATTAGGGTGATATCAGATGCTCCGTAAGGGTAAGCAGACATGTGGCACCCGTTGTGTTGCTCATGTTAATACAAACCCGGTGAGTAGTCTAATTTGGAAGGTCACATTCGTAAAAAGAGAACGGGATTGCAATTAAGACACAAGGAACATATCCGATATCATCTGTGAAACGGAGATTTTTATGACGGTCATCCAACTCGTGATGGCGTCCGTAAAATCCACGAAGGATTTATTTCAACATCAACATTTGGAACTTATGGTTTAAAAGCGTCCTTGTGAGCAGCAACCCTCTATCAAGGAAATCATGACAGGAAGTACAAGCTCGGGAATATCGTATCAATTGGAAGATATATATTCAGCATACAGTCGCTGCTGGAATGTTGCTACATAGTAATGGAAAGTTCACAATTGGGGAGCTGAAATCATTTCTTTTGTCGTAAAGTTTTGTTTTCAAGGAATTCCTGTATGAAGTCAGCCTCACATAAATAAAGGATCAAGTCGACAAGGAGAGGGGCACAATTGGTTTCCATGGGAATACCGATAGTTTGTTAAAAAACACGTCCTCCAAACATAACAAATATGTTGTCAAAATAAAAAATCTTGATATTTTCAGTTTCAAAGAATTTTTGTTTGAATCAGAGTGAATTTTTACAAATCAGGACATAACCCTCTCTTCCAATAGGTCTCAATCTTATTCCGATTTTTTTTTTTTTTTTTTTGTCTTTTTTTATAACTTATCAAACATATAATTGTCAAAATCATGAAAATTTGTTTATCAAAATTGCGTTCTAAAAAATCTGTCTATTAAAATTACTTTCTGTTGGGTTGGTTGCTGTCTCATGGTCTCATTTTAATTTGTATATGATCATATGCGAATAATTGTAAAAGAATGAGACAAGTCCATGATACGCTTGATGTTTCTTTTGAGTCTGACTGTATGCTGTCTGTATATTTGTTTTAATAACTTTAAACAGAGACATATAATACTTCTATAATTATATGTCTCTGGTTTAAACATGTTTAGTACTGACTAAAAATAAACACAAAATATGTACTTCGTGACTTGTAAAATAATATTCCACTTTTGTTCAGGCGATTATAGTTATCATCTCTCTTTTATCAATAATAAAATACATTATGAATTATGTATTCATTATTTGTGATTCTCCTGCCTGTGGAATGTTCGTGACATCATAGACAATGTTCTGTGTATATCAATCATCGGCGAGAAAACAGGCAGTTGTGAATCATAGAAAACAATCAAATGACCGCTTCAATCATTCCTACCCATAAATTTAACAAATCAATAATGCAATTTGAAAGGCATATGATATACGATGAAAACATTTATAAGCAATGACATTTTAGTCATTTAATAAAAATTGAGAATGGAAACGGGGAATGTTTCAATGAGAGAAAACACCTATTAAGAATGGAAAACCACCCAAGGACACCAATAGGTCTTCAACACAGCGAGAAATCCTGCATCTGGAGACGGGCTACAGTTGGCCCCTAACCAGAAAATGGACGTCACACTTAACCCCAAAACATATAATTGAATAGAAATCAAATAAAAGATACAAGAATTATCATGGCCAGAGGTTCCTGACTTGGGACATGCGCAAAAGTGCGGCGGATGAAATGTTTTGTGCGATTTCAACCCTAGTCCTATACCTTTTTCAGGAAACAGAAATACTTCATTCAAATTATGTTTAAGTACAGAATTGTGTCAGTAGTAATGATAATTGATAGTCACAATCTATTTAAATCCGTTACTACTTTTTGTAAAGATCAGGAAATTTGCATTTGTTAAAAGATTCTCTAGTTAGGATTTGAATGCTATCAGTAAAAGCAGTTTTGTTTTCAACCAGTAATAATAAGTACATAAAAATATACCGAACTCTACGATAAATTGTGAAAAGTGAAAGTCCATAAAATCTGACAAACTGAAAAGCCATCAATCAATTGTACAAATGAAAAATAGCCCCATTTTTACTTGGTTCAAGTATTTCCCAAAGAAAATGTTGGGTTAAACCTGGCAAAAGTCTGACATGTCACAGACACAAGGCGTGTGACTAACTTCTTTTTAAAATCATTTCAAGATGTGGGCATGAAATCATGAAATGAAGACATCAGTGACTACGTTTATTGCATCAAAAATTAAAAGAGTTCAGAAGATACTTAGATAAAATATCTGCCATCGATCTAATATCTAATTGAATGACTAAGTCGTACTACGTGCATCAAATATTTTTGTAAAATATTCGGAGGCAATTCCAATTCCAGTTTCGGTGTTGTTACCAATGTTAAGGATCTGTCCATACTTCTTTCTGTCTCCATCAGCTGTTTCATAATGTGAAGTACTAAATACGACTGCTCCATTAACGAACTGAACTGATGCTGTATCGTAATCAACCTAAAAAATGTGAGGCGAATACCAAAATTAAATCAACGGATAAGAAATCCATGAGAAATAAATAGAAAGGAATAAAATTACAATATTATCATATTAAATAGCAAAGAAACCTGATGTTGAAACAATACGAACTAGATATCTTGGTCTGGTTGTCCTTCTCCTGGGTTATCTTAATTTTATATCCATTGGTTCTTTTCTATCTTTCATTTAACATTTTCACGAACAGCATATAACAGTTGCTTTTTTTGTGTGTGTTTTTTCCCCATGGTGTCGTATAAATTTTCGAATGATAACTGTTTATTGTGTCTTAGACCTAGTCTCCTTTTAAATGCAATTTGTTTTTAACTTGGGACAATAAAATGTAATTATAAAGATAAACTGAACAAGCAACAGTTGCATCAGAAAAATATATTGAGTGTCTCTTCGGTATATTCCGTTTTTTTTTTAATATGGTATATTGAGCTACTATTGAGAAAAAAAAGGTTGAAAATACCAGTTAAGAGTCAACCAAATTTTATAATCTGAAGAAAAATAACTATTTGACGGACAAAATTTAAAAAAAACGAGGAAAAGTAAAAAAATATTTTCGAAACTCTTCATAAAAACTAGTTTGAGCAACAGGAACTCCATAAAAATATGGGAATTTCAAGACCTCCTTAACTGTAGTCCTGTACCACGTATATAGAGAAATATGTTAAGAATATTACCTTTGTAACGATAGAATTATCAATTGTATCATTGAATGTAGTTTTAAGCCATGCGATATCAGATATAGCAGTATTCTGGCTGGACACAGTTGTTTGCCCGCAAACTATAGATAAAATAATACAAAGTTAAATAAGAAATTAATTAAATGAATACATCAATTTTGCATTACTTATCTTAAAAGAGAATCTGGATATAGGTATTTCATTTCTGTTCACGGCATTGTTCTCGTTCATAAAAAAAATAGTGTTTTTTTTTCTGTACAATTCTGAAAATATTCATTATTTCCTAATCAATGTTTCATATTATAGATTTTTTAATTTGCGGAAAAATATCCCAATTCAAAACTGTTTAACTATTGTTATCTCTCGTTCATCTTCGGGTTTTTTTTTTTTTGGCAGGTTTTGCTAGTTAAAAAACTGGGTTCAAGCCACCATTTTCTTTTAAATGTCCTGTACCAAATCAAGAATATGGTAGTTGATATAACAAAAAGTCGTTTATATGTGTATTGACGTTTGTTTTTTGTTGCTCTTCAGTGTTTCTGATTTGTTTTCACTCAATTGATTTATGACTTTTTAACACCTGTATACTGCTGTTGCCTTTATTTGGGTGAGGTTCGATCGTGTTAATCTATTTCGGAGGTTGTATCGTTGTGTGGACTAGCCTGTCGTCCTGATAGATGTTTGAAACAAACCAAACGTATAGGATAGGATTACGAGTAAAACTGGAAGTTATATAGAATATTATCTTGTTCAAAGTAACAGGAAAACGTTTGGTGTTCAGTCATTTCAATATGTAAAATACAATTAAACATAAACATTTTTTTACAATTCAAATTCCTCGTGAACTTTTAAAAACAATGCAGCTATGTAAAGCTGTAATATTTTTTCAATTCTAAGGGTAGGGTGGAACATAATGTATAGGTTCTACCTGCACACCTATGTCGTGCACATAAAGGATGAGTCTATCATCTACACAAATGGTACATGTTGATACAAACATAAGGCCAATAGGAAATACACTGTCAAAAATGACATTGAGTAGGGGCAATAACATTCGAAACTAATTTACTTACATCGACAAATTTCGACAGACCAACAAATAGAATGAGTACTTATGTATAAAAGATAGGGAGTAAACATCTACTAGAAATTGTCTAAATAAGACGCAAATGACCACCAAGAAGTCAACATGTGGTTTAAGGTGGATTAACTTAACTTACTCATTGTTGTCATTTGTTCAACAGTATATTTGTCCTTGTCGAGTTTGTCACACATTGGGCAGCTAGATACGCATCTTCTTTCCAGTAACATTCTTCTTCGTCTTCCTTGAATATAAACAGGTAAATGTTTTAACGTAAAAATGAGTAGATGTACTATGATTGCCAATAAGACAACTTTTTACAAATACCAAAATATAGTAGTAGTAAGCATTTATATGCCAATATAAGGCTTTCAACAATGAGACCATTTTTCTTGTTATCTTTTTCACCCTTCAAAATTTCCATTGTCAGATGGTTAGTTCTAAACCTGATTTGATATATGTTTCGTTCCCAAGGGTATCACCAACCCAGTAGTCAAGGTGTTGACATGAATATCAGTAATGTGGTCAATTTTTACAAATGTTCTGTTTACAAAACTTTGAATTTTTCGAAAAACTAAGGATTTTTTTTATCCCAGACATAGATTACCTTAGCCGTATTTGGCACAACTTTTTGGAATTTTGGATTCTCAATGCTCTTCAACTTTTTACTTGTTTGGCTTAATTAATGTTTTGATATGAGCGTCACTGATGAGTCTTATGTAGACGAAACGCGCGTCTGGCGTATTAAATTAAAATCCTGGTATCTTTGATAACTATTGACCAAAGCACAAAAAATGAAATAGAACTTTTAAAATTTGTTTTTTTAGACGTGCTTTTCTGTACACTGTACGCAAGCTCGATGTAAAATTACGAATGGAAATGGGGAATGTGCCAAAGAGACAACAACCCGACCATAGAAAAAAAACAACAGCAGAAGGTCACCAACAGGTCTTCAATGTAGCGAGAAATTCCCGCACCCGGAGGCGTCCTTCAGCTGGCCCCTAAACAAATATATACTAGTTCAGTGATAATGAACGCCATACTAATTTCCAAATTGTACACAAGAAACAAAAATTAAAATAATACAAGACTAACAAAGGCCAGAGGCTCCTGACTTGGGACAGGCGCAAAAATGCGGCGGGGTTAAACATGTTTGTGAGATCTCAACCCTCCCCCTATACCTCTAGCCAATGTAGAAAAGTAAACGCATAACAATACGCACATTAAAATTCAGTCCAAGAGAAGTCCGAGTCTGATGTCAGAAGATGTAACCAAAGAAAATAAACAAAATGACAATAATACATAAATAACAACAGACTACTAGCAGTTAACTGACATGCCAGCTCCAGACTTCAATTAAACTGACTGAAAGATTATGATTTCATCATATGAACATCAGGCACAATCCTTCCCGTTAGGGGTTTAGTATCATACCATCATAACATATATGAGAAGAACATAACCCGTGTCATGCCAACAATTAAGTTGTTTTGAACTGTTTAATATGTTATACAAATGCTTCCCATCTAAAACTGTTATCAGATGGTGTCTAAGTGACTACTACTTCACCACAGTGGTTAGAGCAGTCACTTACTGTAATAGGGGTCCCACTTTCATTGTTGTAAATATACTGCGATTTTATGCGACATCATACAAGTGAGAGGTTTCATATGCTATAAAACCAGGTTAAATCAACCATTTGTTTTCGTAAGAAAATTCTGTACCAAGTCAGGAATATGACAATTGTTTTCAAATAGTATGACGTGTTTGAGCTTTGATATTGCCTTTTAATCGAAAAATTTCCGTTTTGAATTTTCCTTGTGGAGTTCGGGATTTTTGTTTGTTTTTTATTTTACTTTTTTCTTTGCAGTAGGTCCAGTAGTAATTTTTTAAGGGAAATTAATCGCTGCTAATACAGTTTCTTTGATACTTTGTGGAAATTATACAAATACTAAATACATTTATTATATAACCCACCATTTTTATCTCAAAATGCCCTGTACCAAGTCAGGGAAATGGCCATTGTTATATTATAGTTCGTTTCTGTGTGCGTTACATTTTAATGTTGTGTTTCTGTTGTGTCGTCTTGTGTTCTCTTATATTTGATGCGTTTCCCTCAGTTTAATTTTGTAACTCGGATTTGTTTTTTCTCTATAGATTTATGAATTTCGAACAGGGGTATACTACTGTTGTCTTTATTTATGTAATATTTGTTGTTTTGTGTATCGAGAAGCATAGTTGGATTTAGTTTGCGTTAGCTAAAGGCGATTTGTAAATATATATATATATATATACATTATCAAAGTAATATTGTTCTACTATTGCAATAACTAATAAAAAGTAAAAACTCATACACATACCCGTAAATATGTTTTTGATAGAATTTCCCCAGGATTTCATGGTGTTAACAAAATCATCCAAAAGGTTATTAACTCCAGATAAGGCAGTTCCGATGTAATTGTCCAGATTTGCGATACCCTTTCCAAGATTCATAAATCCTCCTAAAGGATTTCCTAGGGCCTTATTTATTTTATCGCCAACATTTTTAAAATCTTGTCCTAGATTTTTAAATCCGGCGCTCAGTTTGTTCAACTCTGCTTGCCCTGACCTCTCTAACTGATCAGCAATGGTATTTGCCAGGTTTGAGAGTTTATTTGCAAATATCCCTGCTTGATCTCCCATCCAATCACCGGAGTTTTTGAACCATTTACCAGCGTCCTCTAAAGCTGTTCCTGCGAATGCTATTGCTGTATTAGCACCCGTGGACAACATATATAACACTACTTTATCTACTGATGGTGTACTGAAACATTTGGTAAAAAATATATATAACACCTGGCAACTAAGATTCAATAATGAATTTATCCTTCGCTCGCACATTTCTTTTCTCTATTTTTTTTATAAAAATTATTTAAGACAATTTTTTTTATAAAAATTATTTAAGACAATTTTTTTTATAAAAATTATTGAAGACATTAATGGTTTCTTCGGAATAATCAAGCTGGTAACAATTTTGAAGTAAGTCTTTTAGGCAAGTGAACTTTCTCAATTCAATGGAAAATACCTTGATCTAAAATTGCCAAAATGTATAAAAGAGGGACGAAAGATAACAAAGGGACAGTAAAACTCATAAATTTAAAACAAACTGACAACGCCATGGCTAAAAATGAAAAAGACAAACAAACAACAGCACACATGCCACAACACAGAAAACTAAGGAATAAACAACACGAACCCCATAAAAAACTAGGGGTGATCTCAGGTGCTCCGGAAGGGTAAGCAGATCCTGCTCCACATGTGGCACCCTTAACATCTTATAACATCTTAGTGCGTTTTTTATATTTGTTACGAAATTTTAAGGAAATTCCAGTATCAAATAATGACACGTACAATGCCACATATTATAATTTGGATAATACAAATTAACAGTTCAGCAGGAATCGACCATGACACTTCAGTATGAGACAATAAATGAGGGTTTGAATGGGGTTTACAGAATAAAGAATAATTAACATAATGTACAGAACTAAGATCAACATTTTAGGAAGAATAGAGAAAAATTGCTTCACAAAATTAGAAAATGCATAATTGAATGTTGTTTGAAAATGTTGGAATTATATGAACGTATACGATTAAAATTAGTTATAAAAGTAAATCTCTTCGACAGTTAATGGGTTCGATATTTAATGGTACCGAAATTTAAGATGTTATATCTACTTACGGTTGGCATAGATCTTGCCGGCATGTGTTACATTCGTCTACAGTATTGTTAATTTTTTCTTCACATCCGTCAATAAGAGACCTTTGTACCAAAGCTATTGAATTTAATTTGTCAACGATTTTACCAAGGACTTCTCTTCTTGTCTCAATGTCGACATCTATAAAAAATTTCAATAAGCCTTTAATGTGTATTTCAATTGCTGTACAAGCGTGGAATACAAAACAGTAAATCTAGGACAGGTTTATCAAATTTTTTTTAAAGTAACATCATTACTGAAAAATCAAATATTCTAATATTGTGGTAAGCATGGTACAGTCCAGGCGATTATTGTTATTCGTAATATTCCTCAAACTTGTAATATTACGACAAATAGTAACATTACAGCTTTGTGTAATATAAGCCTATATTACCAAAAATCGTAATAATCAATTTAACAAATATTTGTAATATACGATTAAATGGCTGTTTCGTAAATGTCGACGTGTCTTACCATGACAAGTAGTCTCTCTAAAAGAAATACATATGGTAATCATTTTTACATATGCAGAAAATAAATAATCGCCTGGACTGTGTAACATTGGGCGTAAAGACCAGTATTTAGCCAAAATTAAATTCGAATACGATTAATTGAATGATTAATTGGTGTTTGACGCCACTTTATAATTATCTTTATTATGTCAAACCTTTGCAATTACAATCACTACAAACCAGTAAAAGTCTGAAATGGCCTATATCTGTACTAGACTGTACTGATTTTTACTCGACCAGTTCGAATTGGTCTGAAATTTACTTGATAATACTTGACTGTAGTCTGAACCATACTTAACAGTCTGAATTTGTACTTGACCAGTTCTTAACCATTTTATACGAGTCTGAACCATGCTCGACCTAGTCTGAACCTTACTCGACCTAGTCTGAACCGTACTTGACCTAGTCTGAACCATATTCGACCTAGTCTGAACCATACTCGACCAAGTCTTAACCAATCTAGACCTATTCTTTGTATCTATCAACTGAATTTGATCAATTTAGGAAATCTTTTTATTAAAAATGAAATTTGAACAACAACTTGATATTAAAAATGTATTAAATATAGTATTGAAATTAAAATTTCACAATAATCAATCATAATATAACTTCAACACAATATTAATCTACACTTACATAATAATATACATCAACTTTAAAATACAAATAAATACAAATAAAACAAGTTGATCAAATAATCTAAAAAATGAATTGTTCAGACTGGGGTCGAGTAATGTCAAGTAAAAGTCAGACTAATAGTATTTAGCCAAGAGCACACACTTTCAGATATTTACTTGCGTCCAGTCTGTATTGGCAGGGAGTGCAGGTAGACAAGTACCGATATTTAGAAGGAAAACTGACAATTCAAAAAAGAATAATAATCACATTATTATTCATTTGAAACAAATTCAGATTTAAACTGTCATATGCTGACTGATGCAAGGGGAACTGCAATTAATTTAAAAACAGTTATTTAATATTCAATCCTATTTTATACAGAAGAATAGCCGTATTTGGCACATCTTTATGAAATTGTGGGTCCTTAATCAATGCTCTTCAACTTTATTCTGTTTGGTTTTATAAAAATTATATATAATGACAGAAAGTGATTGATATGAAGTTTTTTTTAGACAAAATTGTTTGAACCTGCTAATACCAAAAATGAAGAAACAGCGCTGATTTACTGATCTATATGTTGAGTTTAATGATGAATGAGCGTCAACAGAGAGCAATAGTACCTTTAACTTGTAGAAATGTCAACAAGAACTAAATATTTTTTTTCGACCAATTTTCCTGTCTAAAGTAATTAATCTACACGATAATCCGGTTGTTCTTAATCTTATAAGAATATAAACACATAAGACTAAAAGAATAACCTACCTTTTAAACCGGCTTCATTCATGACTTGGACACCACACATCACAAGTGGTGTGACTGTTAGTAGAATCAATGCTGCAATCATTGTCATTTCTTCTTCTCAGGGTATGACTTTTTCTAGAATGAAGGCACACTATTTATACTAAAAACAGAAAACATGTTGTTTGAAAAAAGTCATTAATAATCAAAAGTTTCCAAACATGGAGGTCGGTGATTTATTGCAAAGTTTAGCCTCAAAGCAGTCTGGTCAGCTAATTTTGAATATGTTATGCAAATATATTTGGAATGATGACTAGCCTGAGGAAAACGTGTGTTTGGGGGTTGATTTTTTTCAAAATATGTTTTCTATATATGAATATTTATTCTGCTTTGTTGTTGTCGTTGATTTCTGGGTTATGCATGTTAATAGTACATTTTGTATGTCAAATTATAATGATATATTTACTTCAGTTAAATGACAACATATAACATTCCAGATGCTACATCCAACCACAAACACAATTTCATCAATACAAACACCCCCCAAAAAACACGAACGTTGTCCAAATAAGTTTAAACTCGTACAATGTAATAACTACATAGGGGTGGATCCACTCATGTTTGAAAGGAGGTTTCCCAACCAAGAATAAAAAGAGGGTTCCAACTATATGTCCCAATTCAAAGGCATCGAATGTCACAAAAAGACCCCTGGATACGGGGCGCCGAATGGGACTTGAACTTTTTGTCATCAAAATCAATTGTGTGAACACAAAATTCAATTTGTCATAACAAAATCATTTATCAAAATATGTGATACGGACTTGTTTTATGAGAACTTCAGTTTTGTAATGACAAAATTCATATTTGTAGACAAAATTCATTTTTGTAGACGAAATTCATTTTTGTAGACAAAATTCGTTTTTGTCATGTCAAATAGGTATGCAAAAATAAACTTATTTGTAAAGAAAATTGACTTTTGTTACCTGATATGGAAATTAAAACACAAAAGTCAATTTTGTGAGACAAAATTTGAATTTGTACGCAATTAACATGTTGATTAAATTAGCATCCTGTGATTTTGTAATTAAAATTATTTTTTGTGTAGACAAAATTGAGTTTTGTTTGACAGAAGTAAATATTTAACACAAAATTGACTTTTGTGACAGAAGTTAATTTTGTCATGACAAAAATGAATGTTATCTAAAACTTGAATTTTGTCACAACAAATTGAATTTTGTGTTTATTTTTGTGTAGACAAAATTGACTTTTGTGACACAATTTTCAAATTAATTAACAAAAGTAAAGTCTGTGTTACAAAAATGAATTTTGTCATGACAAAAGTAACCTTTGTCCACTGAAAGATATTTTTGTATGACAACATTAAAATTTGCAGTATGCTACAAATTTTGTTAAACTGAACTCATTTTTGTTGAACAAAACTCACTTTTGTCCGTGAAAAATATAATTTTGAGTACAAAACCACAAGAATCCGATTTGGCGCCCCGTACTGGATCCGCCACTAATTATATTTCCAGATATCCGCACTGTGGCACTAACACTTTGCAGTTTTTGAGTCAAATGATACGCTCATTACTTGTGGCACTTAACTACTTACCTTTTGAAAAGTTTGCTCTGCTTAGAATTCATTCTCTCTAAATGGAGGGAAAAGTTTCTTTCGACTTCCCTATGACTTCGATTTACAATACTTTCTTTAGGAATCCCACGATTGACCCTGAGAAAATTATACTTTAACATTAATATTAACATTTTTTGGGGAGGATCGCTGGTGATCTACTACATCATACAAACTCATCAATGATTCAAGACTTATAACTGTGTACCGCAGACGCACATTTCGTCGATAAACTGTATTGCCGAAACGTATGTATAAACTTATTGAGGAAACAATTAACAGCTCAATGAACAAAAAGAGTGGCACAGTTAAACATCAAATTCTTATTTATCAAACTTTTGTTATGCAATAAGTTCTGAAATATGCACATTTGCTCAACTTCGTACTTTTTTTGGCCTATTTAACATTTTTTTTATTTTAGCGTCACTGGTGAGTCTTGTAGACGAAACGCGTGTCAGGCGTAAATATGAAATTTCAATCCTGATATCTATGATGTTTTTATTTGCATTAGTGAAAACATTCTAACAAATTAGTAAACAGTGTATGTTGAATCGTGTTTGTATGTGTTAATATGATAACTGAATTATGATTGTTTCTTTGTATTTGTTCACAGAAGGTTCATAATTGAAATAATTGTATTGTATTGCATTGCATTATTGCATTGTATTGTATAAAATAACATTGTTTTGCATTGCATTGTTTTGAATCCTATTGCATCATTATTCATATTTTTTCTTTACTCATAAATGTTAAACCTACCAAGTTTTAATTTCAAACTATAACTTTTTAACTTCACGGGGGAAAAACATTTTGAGAAAAAAACTGTTAGCAAATTAACAACAGTTTTGTCTTATATATATGCAGGTAAAACATCTATACACATCATTCTATTACGTACTAGTAATGCACTCAAAAATGACAAGTCATTAATTTGTACTTAAAGTTGATTCTGAATAAATACTTCAATTAGAAATGAATCGTATACCAGGAAGACTGTCGAACGTCCTTGTCATGTTCCTAAAGGTGATAATGCTATGTTAAAATCAATCACTCTAGGACAGGCTTATGTCGTGTAATTTTTCATAATTTCTTAATTAAAAGTTAACAAGCAAGCATGGTGGTCTTGTATAGGTTCTAGAACTATTGAAACAAGCTTCAATATTACACGGAGGAATATTTGAAAGATCATAATTTGTACATTTCATCTGACTCTTATTATGACAACAATTTTACAAATTGTTAAAATATAGTCTGGGGTTTCAGTTTTGCTGATAAAACACTTTCCACTTCCAAAGTTTTATAAGTTTTCGAGAATAAAAAGCTAAATAAACTTTAGAATTAGTCTTTTTTAAGGTGTGATGATAGAATATGTCTTTTTTTTTCTTTAGAAATAAGTATAATACACAAAATTGTCAACTTGGGATGTCTTCTTATCTGTTAACGTTTGCATGTGGCGAAATATTAACAAAAACAATTATGTTTCTATACGTACTAAAAACATATTAATTAGAAATAATGATTTTGTTTATTGAAGTTAATATAAAAAAGAAGATGTGGTATGATTGCCAATGAGACAACTATCCACAAAAGACCAAAATGACACAGACATTAACAACTATAGGTCACCGTACGGCCTTCAACAATGAGCAAAGCCCATACCGCATAGTGAGCTATAAAGGGCCCCGATAAGACAATGTAAAACAATTCAAACGAGAAAACTAACGGCCTAATTTATGTAAAAAATGAAAACAACTTATATAGAAATATCCCTCGTGTGAATTTAATTCAGGTCACATCAATTATTGGTCCTACATTTTCATTCACTACTTTCGACATATTGTGCAGACAGCAGCTGCTGTCTACAGTTAAAGACTGTATGTTGCCCCTATATGTTGATGGGTTGCTGTCTCATAATTTCAGTTCAATTTATATGTGGTCATATGTGTATGATCGCAAAAGAATGTGACAAGTCTATGATATGTTTGATGTTTCTTTTTTTTTGAAAGTGTAAACACTGAACTCTGCCGTGACTTGTAAAATTATATTCCACTTTTGTTTAGCGGTTGTATTCATCATCTCTCTTTTATCATTAATAGATTCATTATGAATAATTTATTCATTATTTTATATTCTACTGCCCGTGGAATGTTCGTGACATCAATGTACTGTGTTACAACATATCAATCATCTGCGAGTAAACAAACAGCTGTGAATCATAAAAAATATCCAAGTGACAGCTTCAATCATCCAAACCCATGCACTATCCTGGAATCCGCTTGTATTACGCTTCACCCAAACAAAGTGTTGTAGTCAGCAGAGAACAAGATTAGTATCCTTATTGTTTCGGAATATTCATAACACCGAAACGCCTATTTTCCCGCCCTAACGGGAAAATATAAAATCTACGAAACATTTTCCTGACGTTTTTCTTTAACATCGAAAATATAGGTGGTGGTCATATGATACGATTTTTTTTACGGCGTCTAAAAGATTTCTAATAAATCGGATTTCAAAGTTAATTTCTGAGTTCAAGAATGTACGTGACAGCTGAGAACAGTATATCTAACATATGTTCCTGGAAACAGTTACTATCAAATTAAGTTTACGTAGGAAAATCCGTTAAAGTTGGTTGATGTAAATGCTTTAATACAGCCATGCAATGTTCCTCTGAAATTATTGATTAAGACATAGACAACAACTTATAGATAATTAACTAACTTTACATTGACTATAGAATACGATGCGGTGCGTTTGTGTGTTTTAAATTGTTGTATCCTTTAAAATTATTCACATTTGCTCTTTAAAAAAAGTTTGTGATTTTCAAAAACAAATGTTAGCTTTTTCTACAGGACAACTGTGTCTTAAGCCTTTTGTCATCTGCAAGCTACGTGTTATGTGACAGGGTGCTCTTAAAGATATTTAAAGGAGATGAATTTATGTTAGTTTGTCTCTTTTCTGAATCCATACGCTTCTTTTAAAGAGGATGAATCGCTCACCTATCAATATTGAAATAATAGGCAAAAATCCCATGGTGTTAGAAAAACTGTCTTTTTGAAGGTGTGATGACCAATGGGTTCTCTTGTATATCTGACCGTTTCTACTGACATATGAGTTCTCAAAATAATAGGCAAAATCTCATAAATTGGTCAAAATCGTCATTAAAGGGTAATAAATCATCCAATGGGCTCATACATATGTGCATTTTTGAAGATCTAATTAGTACTGCTGGCAATTGTTGCTGCATACTATTATAATTTTCAACGTAAAAATTTGTAAAAATTGCATTTAAGGGCAACAACTCCTATAATGAGTCTTCTGATTATTTTGATGCATACATTACAGAAAGTAGGTAGATATATGTCATCACATTCTGTCCCTTTTTGCACTTGTTGAATTTTCTGTTTCTTTTTTAGTTTTCAAGATACAATTAATAATTGCATTATATTGTTATTTTACTTTTAGCCATGGTGGCCATCTAGGTCAACTGCCTGATAAAAAACACAAACTTTATTCTATATAACCTTAGGATCATTCACCACAGGTTTGGTGGAAATTTGTTCAGTTGTTTCAGAGGAGAATATCTTCAAAAAGAAAATTAGTAAAAATAATGTCCTTTAATTAAAGCTGTAACATCTTCGTAAATACAAAATTTAATCCTGGTATCTATAATGAGAACCCAATGTTTTTGTTGTATCAGAGTTTTGGTAGCTTGAGTATTTTTGCTCTTTACAGGTTGTTTTTCCTTTCTATCATAAGTAGTTACCATCAAACTGAAATAAGCTGAAAACTTAACATTGAAAATTGCTAATTAATTCAAATTAAAGAATCTGGACCGTGATCTATGTGACAGATCGGTCCGTGTATATCTGCGTCTGGAAAAAATGATACAAAATCTTTCAGACCCTTTTTTAATCTAAAGCGCAAGTTTTGTTTTATCTATTTTATTATGTTCTGGTCTCGGAACAAAATATATAGATACAGTGTAAGACTTTTAGTATTTACATGTATGAACAATATCAAAAGACATATGTAGGATGAAGAAAAAAATAATGTAATCCACAAAGTCAAGTGTGTGGCTATTGTTAGTTTAAACATATTTATTAATAGTGGATTGGAAATTTTCTCCCCGGAACGGGGATCGAACCAGGAACTTATGTTTTTGTAGTCCGATGCACTAACCTATGTTACTTTTGTATAATGAGGATCAATGGTCTAGTTCCTCGTTGAAGACCCTCCAGCTCCTTTCAAGATGAAGAACAGGAATAAAAGCCCTGTTCATTAATAATTTGTATTTTTTCTATATATTGTGTGCGATTTTGTCCCGTGTACATTTACTCCACATCTCTTTATTTTCTATTTAGGACCTGGACACGGCTCAATGCTAGTTTAGCCCTCCAATGTTAAAGGTCATATATGTTTTTTTTAAAATTATTTGATGCCGTGGGATTGGGATTTTTAGCTTTAATGTAAACCATGTCCGGTTTTTAACTTGTATTTACAGCAAAGATAGCCAGTTTTGTGTTCTGTAATATACTGTAACAGCTTATTTTTACATGTTCGGTAGCATCGTTACTTCTCAAAACATCTTCCGAACAATATCTTGACATCGGTGTCGTGGGCATGTACAATTGCCAAACCACACATGAACATTCTTTAGTCTTCGTAGATCTATTCCAACTTGAATTCTTTTTGAGTCTACGACAAGCAGAACATGATATTTTATACCATTGAATATTGAAGCCATAGTCATGAGATCGATTACTTGATTGGTGCTCCGTTAACGTAGCCGCAGAACAAAAACGCGAGAGCTACTTTTGAATATTTCTACAATTTTAAGTAGTTTTCCACTCACAAACACAATAATATTTTCAACATTTATTAAAATAATTTTTTTTGCACTTTTTTACTTTTACGTTGTTTTAAAATATCAATTTGACTTGAATTTGGGACCCCGCTAACATGTTTAACCCCGCCACATTCAAAATGTATGTGACTGTCCCAAGTCAGGAGCCTGTAATTCAGTGGTTGTCGTTTGTTTATGTGTTACATTTTTGTTTTTCGTTTAATTTTTGTGCATAAATAAGGCCGTTAGTTTTCTTGTTTGAATTGTTTTACATTGTCATTTCGGGGCCTTTTATAACTGACTATGCGGTATGGGCTTTGCTCATTGTTGAAGGCCGTACGATGACCTATAGTTGATAATTTCTGTGTTATTTTGGTCTCTTGTGGAGAGTTGTCTCATTGACAATCATACCACATCTTCTTTTTTTTATATTTATATGAGTATATTAAATAAACATGTATATACCAAGCTAAGTCAGTTTATATCTTGTTTTTCGTCTGACTATAAAAAAGGCGAGGACAGCTGCTTTGATAGATAGGTTGACTGATAAGCTGTCTATATAAAGTAATGGGACAATGCATGGCATGAAGACATCACCAAATCACCGTATGCAATACTCAAAAAGACATCCAGAGCTTACCATATAGTCATCAACTACCCACCAACAGGCCGGGAGCTTTGGTTGGCTCTTAACTCAAATCCAAGAGCACAGCAAAATGTCAAAATATTCTATTCAAACTGGGTGAGCTGGGAGAAAAACATTGAAATTGAAATACACACACCCCTCAACTTTTAATAAGGATATTTGGTATTAATGCAAATGAATCAACTATCCCACAAAGTTCAAATGTAGTGGATGTGAGCAATTATATATTGGCAACCATATAATCTTCAACAATGAGAAAAAACATACGGTATTGTCGGCTACAATAGTCCATGAATTGAAAAATATGAAACAGTTCAATTGAGAAAAATAACGGCCTATTTTAAAACAACATGAATTACGAAAAATACATATAAAAGACATCAACAAACGACAACCACTGAACTACATGCTCCAGAGTTGGAGCAGGCACATGCAATATATTGTGGCGTTTAACATGCTTGCAAACAGCTGGGACAGTTTTGTTACAGCACAGCATAAGAACAAACTATACAAATCAGTGGAAAAGGGCTTAACGCATGAGATCGATACAAAACAAAAGAAAAAAAAAAGGTCTAACAAAAACACATACCGAATGTGGCAGGGTATTTTTACCTCGTTTTCAAACAATCAAAGTACTGAAGTACTGAACATCAAATGACTGCAAGTTCTTTTGGATTGTCTCAAGCATTTGTCTCAGAAAAAAAATCACATCTCTATACCTGAAAGTGAAGTTAATGTACAGATATAATTTTTTTTAAACTCAGTACACATATTCTATATCATATGATCTTTTTAATTTTAATGCCAAATATAGAGTTCTGACCCTCAATTCCACGGTCCACTAGACATGGAAAATGATAGTGCGAGTGGGGCATTTATGTACTATGGACACATTCTTATTCAAATCCTTTATTAAAGAAGTCAGTAAATTTACTACAGATAATACTACATTTGTAAATTAGACGAACTAATCTAATTAAAAGGTATATCTCTGATTTCGTTATACTTATGTGTATAAGAAAATATATATATAGATTAATTTTAATAAGATTGTTGAACGAACGCGTTCAATCTAATAGGATTTTATTCTTGTCAATTTTTCCGAGCAGAGCGAGTCGAAAACAATTAAATAGACGTCTTTCAAGCCAAAGTTAATATGTTTGCTATACACACATATGTTTGATTAAACTTGGTAATCAATTATTAATCAAAAATACAGTCCTAGATAATAAAAAATCATGAAATATTTGGTCTAGTAATAAAAAAATCACACAAAAAAACAGTAGTTGTCGTTTGTTGATGTCGTTCTCGCTTCTCGTTTTTTTAGCTCACCTGACCCGAAGGGTCAAGTGAGCTTTTCTCATATCTTGGCGTCCGTCGTCCGTCGTCGTAACTTTTACAAAAATCTTCTCCTCTGAAACTACTGAGCCAAATTCAACCGAACTTGGCCACCATCATCATTGGGGTATCTAGTATAAAAAAAATGTGTCCGGTGACCTGGCCAACTAACCAAGATGGTCGCCATGGCTAAAAATAGAACATAGGGGTAAAATGTAGATTTTGGCTTATAGTTCAGAAACCAAAGCATTAAGAGCAAATCTGACATGGGGTAAAATTGTTTATTAGGTCATTATCTATCTGCCCTGAAATTTTCAAAAAAATCAGACAAGCTGTTGTTAGGTTGCTGCTCCTGAATTGGTAATTTTAAGAAATTTTGCAGCTTTTGGTTATTATCTTGAATATTATTATAGATAGAGATAAACTGTAAACAACAATAATGTACAGCAAAGTAAGACCTACAAATGAATCAACATGACCAAAATGGTCAATTGACTCCTTAAGAAGTTATTGCCCTTTATGGTCAATTTTTAACAATTTTCATAAATTTGTACATTTTTACAAAATATTTTCCACTGAAACTACTAGGCTAAGTACATTATAGATAGAGATAATTTTAAGCATCAAAAATGTTTAGTAAAGTAAGATCTACGAACACATCGCCATCACCAAACACATAGACCAAGGTGAGCGACACAGGCTCTTTAGAGCCTCTAGTTATATATATAGTTTAGACCTTTGGTTTTCCCGTTTGATTTGTTTTACACTAGTCATTTTGGGGGATCCTTATAACTTGTTATTCGGTGTGAGCCAAGGATTTGTGTTGAAGAGGGTACTTTAACCTATAATAGTTTCCTTCTACACACTGTGACTTGGATGGAGAGTTGTCTCATTGGCACTCATGCCACATCTTCTTATATCTATATATTATTTCGATATGTTTAATTGGGGTCTGGAGCTGGCATGTCAGTTACTGCTAGTAGTTCTTTGTTACTTTATGAATCATATTCATTTTGTATAGTTTCTTTTGTTTACTATTTTGTCATCGGACTCGGATTTCTTTTAAACTTTTAAGCCTTTTTGTGCTAATGCGGCGTAAAGCAACCAACAATCAATCAATTTAAACTGAGTTTTTCTGTGCATATTGTTGTGTGTTTGTTTATTCTACATGAGCTAGATATAGTTGTATAGCGGGAGGGTTGAGATCTCACAATGCATGTTTAGCCCCGCCGTATTTTTTACTCTGATCTTTGTTAGTTTTTTTATGTTTTTTTTTATCTAAGTTAAGTGTGACGTCCATTTTCACATAACTAGTATATATTTTTATTTAGAGACCAGCTGAAGGCCGCCTCTGGTTGCGGGATTTTCTCGTTGTTTTGAAGACTCATTGGTGGCCTTCGGCTGTGCTCTTTGGTTAGGCTGTTGTTTCTTTGACACATTTTTTATTTCCATTCTCAATTTCATTGATTCTCAATTGATTGATTGATTGATTGATTGATTGATTGATTGATTGATTGATTGATTGATTGATTGATCATTTTACTACAAGCAAAAGTCATGATCATTTGAGAATCCTTTATTTGTATTGTAGTGTTAATTTCACCAATGAAACTCTACATTAATTTTTGTCTTAATATTAAATTTCTTTGTAAACTCTAAAATTACCGTCTGATTATAATAAGACACGCAAGAATAAAAAAAAAAATATTTCGCCTTCAATGTCTCAACCTTTTTTAATGTGAGTAACTTCATTGTTCAGTTAGATTTCGATTTTGATATTGTTCTTGCAAGTTTCCATAATAGATTTCCGGTAATTGTTCTGCATAAAACCCTATGGGAAAGCACATTGACTTAATTTTCCAAACGTTTATTGGAACCCAATGATTTGGCAAGGTGTTGCAACCTGTAATGTAAAGAAGTAACAGCCGATTGCATTGAGTGTGTAGGCAAAGGTAGCATATCCTTGGTTAGCTTGCTTGCATTATTAGGTTAGGTAAGCTACCCTCCTTTAAGAGTAGACTAGTTCGACAGATAACCAATCAATCTGTCTGTAGGACTAGGCTCCTTCTACAGGAGAGTGGTATACCTTACCTAGTTACTTCATAGTTCAGCTAACAAACAAGCGATCCAAAGATATTACCTCTGTCTACACACTCAATGTAATCGGCTGTAATGAAAATGCGGAGTTTGTGAGATCAGGCTCAAGCAACCAGTCGGTAGCAGCCAGTTTTCAAATATATAAACACAAATATTGCATAAGACTCAAACGTACTTCAAATGTTTTTATTAATACATAACCACTATATTATCAGTTTTTAATATATAATTAAGCAGTAAAAGACACTATTCAATGAATTTTAAAATTTCATTTCTGGTTCATTTAAGAATTGAATGCTTTTTTTTTGTTACTTCATTGAGGTGTAAAGCGTTGACCGAAATACATTTTGTATGAAACGCGGAAGCGCTTCATTCTGAAAATGTGCGCACGGTCAACGCTTTTACAACCCTATGAAGTTACAAAAAGAAGCATTCAATATTTATAATTACATTTTTTAGCTAGGATCATGAAAACACGATTTTTATCAAGTTTTTATTAACCTTTGCACTTTATTGTGGGACCTCGTGTCATCATGAATGATGAATTTCATTGTGTAATGCAATTGCGTAAGGAATTACATGAGATGTGCAATTAGCCAATCAGAATAACGAATTATAACGAAACATACATCTTATGTAATTATTAGTTATATAAAGGCAAAATCAATCGCTTTCGATATATTACACAGCGTACTCAGTCTGCCCGCTTTACATTTTGAATAGTCAACACTTTGAGTGTTTATAGAATCGTAAATAATTATGATTTTTTTTAATGATGGCAAAATTGCACTATTGGGTGAAATAGCTTTCCTTATTATCGGCATCCTGTCAAATAGTTCATGAAAAGTAATAATAATTCTGCATTAAAAGAAAAGAAAGTTAAACTCGTGCTTTAACTTTTTTTGGCAACACAAAACTGTTTTTACAAAACATTCTACCTCTGAACTAGCGGATTTCGCTTAAATATGACTGGACAAAAGGTTTATTTTTTGTATTCAAAGTATGGTGGGCAAGTAAATTATTTATTAGCTTAAAAAAGATAGATCCGTGCTATAAATTAACTTGTAATTTTGATCAAGTAGGCCCTAGATCTCTAGCTTACGTTCTCACCTAGTGCAGATAAAAGTATTGCTGCAGAATTTTTTTATTAACTGTCCGGTAAGGGTTGGTAGGGTATACGACCTCAACTTTAGACCTACTGTAGAAAAAAAACTAAGCAGAACAACACCCTGGATTTTTCTACTGTAGACCCCAGCTACCCAGCTTCCCCTTGCACCTAGTGAGGACAATTTTTATTACATTTTCGGTAAGGGTGGGGTGTTCGACCCCAACTTTGGACCTATCTTTGAAAAAATATAAGCTAAACAGCAACCTTGATTTTTTTCTCCAGCAGACATCAGCTACCCAGCTCCCCTTTACACATTGTGCGGACAGAAGTATTTCCGTAGACATTTGTTTATTAACTTTTATGTTATGATGGGGTAGGGTGGGTAACTGAGGTCCACTTGAAAATAAATTACAGGGACTCCAATGTGGTGTGGTCTATGCAGAACAATTACCGGAAATCTATGGTAGTTTGCAAAATAATAGTCTTTTTTTATAATGTGATATGTAAAATGTTGGCAAATAATGAAAGCACGCTTCTCAATTAATAAACATAGAAATAAAGAGAAACCGTATGATAACCAATAACAATCTCCCAGAGACAAACTAACGTTCATTAAGGCAACTAGTATGATGGTCTGGATTCGGGGTTCTTAATTTCTGTATTCTTTGATATTTTAGGCCATATTTCTCTAGTCTTTATACTTTTTGACAATTATTCTCTTATCATTACATTTTAACACCATTATTCTAGCTATTTTATTTATTTCTTAGTCCATTGTCTCTATTATTTATATTTTTTTGTCCACCATTCTCAATTCCATAATCCCCCATCAACGGCCTCTAGTTAATGTCACCTTATAGTCTTCACAAATAAGCAAAATTAACACCTTATAGGCTCTAATGGCAAACCAATTGAAGGCTTTAATATCCCAGTTTGAATTGTGAAATGGCGGAAATTTTTGAAATTTGATCAAGCAAAATACATTATCGTCTTCGTAGTTCGTAAAATACTGTCAGATGGATCTTGGTCATCAATTCTAATAATCTTGGATCGACCTTTCTAAACTTAAAAGTAATAAAGTTCACGCACCCTTATTGTTCCGATTGCTTAAGACTTTTGCATCCGTCGACATTATCTTCGATTAAAGTAGTATTGATCTGACAACCGCTGTGCATGTATACTTTAACGACCTTCAAATGAATGACAAATGACAACATTGTCATTTTTTGAATGACAATTAAAGTGTGGGGGGGGGAAAGATAAATTGAATACACTTTCGTTTTTCGTTTTTTGTTTTTGTGAAATCAAGAATGAAAAATGAAAACACTTTCATTTTTCGATTTTAGTTTTTGAGAAATCAAAATTGAAAAATGAAAATACTTTTGTTTTTCGTTTTTTGTTTTGTGAAATCAAAAACGAAAAACGAAAACACTTTTGTTTTTCATTTTGGTTTTTAAGAAATCAAAATTGAAAAATGAAAATACTTTTGTTTTTCGTTTTTTATTTTGTGAAATCAAAAACGAAAAACGAAAACACTTTTGTTTTTCATTTTGGTTTTTAAGAAATCAAAAACGAAAAATGAAAACACTTTCGTTTTTTGTTTTTTGTTTTTGATATTTCAAAACGAAAAACGATTGGACGCAGATATACACGGACCCAGATCCTTGAAATAGTTTCATTTTGATATGTACTGATAGAAATTGCAACTTTATACAAAATATCAATGATCTATCATATGTACAGGTTGTAGTTCCTATCAATTTGACTTAAGCAAAAAAAAAAAATTAACATTGAAAATTTCTTATTGATTTATAGTCAGTAAACGATGACCTTGGAAGCAGGGCTTTGAAATAGTTGTCAAACTGATATGTAATGATAGTAATTAATGCAACTTTTTAGAAAACATCATTGATATATCAAACTGACATATAAAGCAGAAAACTTTAAAATAAAATTGCTAATGAATTTAAAGCCAACTGTCTTGCCTTAAAATTACGATTTTTATTGCAGGAGAAACCTTTCCTCATTTACCAGCAAATAACACATTATTGGGTCCACCAATGGTTAAGTATACAATCATTTATATGCTGCTGATCAAGTTTGCTGTTACCAGTTTACTATTTACTTAACATAATTATAAAGTTAATACTAGTATGCAAAAAAATGAAAATTAGCCAAAAATCATTATTAAAGGGCAATTACTCCTCAAGATGTCATCAGATATATATAATGTTGATGTAAAAACGAAGTAGGTAGATTTTGACATTCTGAGCAGTTAAAACATGTCAGATTGTCTTTAGTTATTACAGTTTCATGCATATGATATGACAGCCAATGCATTTTACCCTTTGTTCTATTTCTAGCTATGGTGGCCATGTTTGGCAAAAATACTTCATTCAACCAAAGTTTGATTGAAATTGGTTCACAAGTTTCAGAGGAGAAGATCTTTCAAAAAGTTGAAGACCATGGACAAAGATAGACACAAAGTGATGGCAACAGATCAAATGGCTCTTTGTGTGAGCTTAAAGGGTACAAAAGCAACCAGTCTATTTAATATTGTTTTCAATAGATTTGTTCTGAAAAAAAACCCATGTTTTTATAGTGTAAAAATTTTATTTTTACAACATGAATAATCTTGAAAAATAAACATTCTATATACAGAACACTCGAAAAAATTATATCTTGTCATGTATATACATGTATATATATATTCATAATTTGTTAAAAATTTTAATGAAATAAAAATCCATAAGTTCCATGCAACACTTACTGGTTAACAAAATAAACTTCTGAAAAGATAATTTGTCTATACAATAAAATAAATAATTATTCTGATTCTAATGTATGTAAAGAAGATTGAATTAACAAATACAATAGAACCTGAAGATTCTTCAACAAATATTGAAGCACTATTCAGACATTATAATCAAACATGATGTACCAAACATAGCCCTAAATAACAAACAAAAGCATTATGTATGTGGTATACATATTTATATACAAATGTAGTCTATAGGATTTCATCAATGAAACAATACTTCAACAAAACAAAAACTGTAAGTGATCTTGAAGTGAATTAAGACTTCAACAATATTGTCATATTTCAGCAAACAACTGAGTATAATTTTAGACATGAAAGGAAATTGACAATTTTTTTTTAAAACATTTTTACAAACAAGAATCTGTGTCTAAAACTTAATATATAAGACACTTACCACTGGAATCATATTTCTATATACAGTGAACTAGAAATCAGTTTAAGCCCTTATTTGAGGGTATGAATTCTCTTTAGCATCAGGCATCAAATGATCATATTCGGCTATTGTTAACCATCAAATTGGGTTAAATTTTAACATGATTCTTAAAAAAATCCTTATTGTGATTCTTGAGAGTCTCAAATAATTATTGTTACTATTATTTTTGGAGAAAAAAAATAACATGATCAGAGAAGATCTGAGAACGAGATTTGTTATAATTACATTTTTTTAACCATTATTCCTCATGAAGGTAGCCCCATTACCACTCTCTCATTTGGCATTTAATTCTAAAAGTTTAATATCAGAATGAACATGTATCACTAGTAACAACTTGTTGATAACAAAAAATAAGAGTAATCTTCCAAAGACAATAGATGTTTGCACAGACCAGAAAACCCAATACCAATAGCCAGGCATAACATATTGGTTTCATGGTCCAGCATCTAGATGTTCCTTTGTTCTGGTACAGTAGACTTGCCTGTAATTAACATTACCCTAACATAACATTTGAGCTTTTATGATGTTTGCTCCTCTAATTTTTGAATTTTTGCCAGATTTTCGGAATCCTCTGGTTTTATTCATGTATTAATATTAAAAAAAAAAAGCCCACTAACCCCTACTTTTCTTTTTATATTTTTATTACATATAGTTTAAAAAGCCATATTTCAAAATCTTATGAAATCCTTGTTATTTTTTCATAGTTTTTTTAAACAAAAAAGGTGCCAATGTTAAATGTAAGAAAAATTTAGAGAGAATTATTTCTTTGATATGCTGAATCTAACTGTGTATGTAGATTCTTAATTTTTGGTCCTGTTTAATTCTTTTTTCTGCTTTTTTTGTTTCTTTATTTATATCCAATCAATTTATAACTTTCTTTTAAAAATCTTGTTATTTTTAAACAGAGTAGCAAACATCCTTACTGGTATGTTGAAATAAAATTGTTTATAGCCAAGCAACAGTTCATATGTTCTTTATATCTTTTCACTTATTATAATTTTTGAATGTCTAGAAAAGTAAGGACATCAAAATTTCTCTCACCTCTTGCTAGACACCAACGATTAAAATTTCAACATCTAACAATTAAGTAGAAAATCATCGAAAAAAATCCCAACACCTTACAATTAAACTCATGGTTTCACACATTTTTGTGTGCTTTTTTTCCCTTTGATATTAAACAATTTAAATACTGTTACCTACATTTACTTAGTTGTTGGATATCTCATAATACTGTGGATTCAATAGTTTTCGTGGGTACCAAATTTGTGGATCAAGGAAAACTTTCATGTTTGTGGACATATTATTTCATGGTTTTGACGGAGTCTTTATAAAAGCCAGAAGGATGTACTAAGGTGAGGTTCGGTGAAAATTAAGAAATTAAGAAATTAAAATTGATACTTTAAGCTGGTAGAGCATTCGCTAAGGATAAAAATAAGCTAAAAATATTAATAGGTCATGGACCTCCTTTTCGAGATATTTGAGATTTAAAATATGGCGGGAAAAGGCTGACTCAGACTTTTACCTTATATTTGCATTGGTATTATTTGGGTCTCAAAACTAAACAAAGAAAATCAAGAATCTTCTAAAATTTTGGTAAATGACCTTTCAAGAGCTATTAAGTCTTATATGAAAAAATAAATGGGTGTTATGGGGCAAAATATTTTACCTGGTATTGAATGGAAAAACACCAAGGAGTCCCAACATTTGACACGAATTCCAAAACCTCACCTTAGTACATCCTCAAGAAAATTTGTTATTCATTGAACATCTATTTTCATGGTTAACTGATACCCACGAAATCCACGAAAAATTGGTATCCAACAAATAATATTAAATCTACATTATCACAATAACCAAATTCCATATTCTAAAATAGAACAATTAATAATATAAATGATTAGGTTTTTTTTTATCTTTCAGGCCCTGAAAAGCTAAATGTGAAACTGACATGACAGTACTAGTTAGGAGATAACTATATTGTATTTTAAGCTCCGACGGCATCAATTGGGGATTTGATGGTCGCAAATTAAGTTTACTGGCGACGCGTTAGCGGAGACAGTAAACGGGTATTTGCGACCATCAAATTCCAAATTGATGCCGTTGGAGCTTAAAATACAATATTGTTATCTCCATTCTAATGAAACTGACAGAAAACAACGTTAAAACATGTATTTAAAATCTGTCATATGCCGTCTGCGCTTGCGCGTACGTCCCATAGCATCAATTGTCAATTGATGCCATGTAAGAAAGTGACGTTATCCAATCAAAAAGAACGTTACAAACGTTGTTGCATTAGAATGTTAAATACATGTAATCATTAAATTATAGAAAAAGTATCAATCTTAAACAAACTTTTTGAAATACCATAAGAGACCAAAGTGTAGTAAATAACATGCAAAATAGAAAAATCTGTTAAAATTTTAATCATTGAACAAACAACTGATGGACAAAAGGAATGAAAGACTTACAGGCTGATATACTAATGGACTGGTGAATGAACAGGCCAATGAACAATGAATAAAAAGAAATATGAAAAAAAAAAAAAAAAAGAAGATTATAGAAAGAGGGTGAAGCAATTTGGAATACAACTGGATGACGACTTCAGTATGTATACTAAAGAAATTTATCCTGTTGAACTTACTTTAAATAAAGCTAATACTAACAATGACCACTGCCCTTTCCTCTATCTTGATATCTATATCATTAACAGAAAGCTTAATACTAAAATTTATGATAAAAGAGATGATTTCTCATTTCTTATCGTTAATTATCCATTTTTAGATGGTGACGTTCCCTTGTCACCATCTTATGGTGTTTATATATCTCAACTTGTACGATTCGCTTGTGTATGTAACAATGTTTTAGATTTTAACGAGAGAAATTTATGTATTACTGAAAAATTATTACACCAGGGTTTTCGATATCACAAACTAGTCAAAACATTTACTAAATTTTATCATCAGTATAAGGACATCATTCGTAAATATAGCTCAACATGCAGACTTCTTATACGTTTAGGTATTTCACATCCAATATTTTATGGCAATATTCTTTATAAAGCACAAAAATGTCGGTATTCACCTCAGAAGCTAACAAAACCTTTAAATAGACTTATTAAGAAGGGATATAGTTACGATACTGTTGTCAGGTCATTAAAGATTGAATATTTTGGCGTTAATATTGATTCACCCTATAGGGTCTTTGCATCGGAACTAAACACATTTATTCAAAAACCAGTTGTTGGCATGACACAGGTTATGTTCTTCATATATATGTTATGATGGTATGACACTAAACCCCTCACGGGAAGGATTGTGCCTGATATTCATATGATGAAGACATAATCTTTTAATCAGTTTAATTGAAGTCTGGGGCTGGCATGTCAGTTAAATGCTAGTAGTCTGATGTTATTTATGTATTATTGTCATTTTGTTTATTTTCTTTGGTTACATCTTCTGACATCAGACTCGGACTTCTCTTGAACTGAATTTTAATGTGCTTATTGTTATGCGTTTACTTTTCTGCATTGGCTAGAGGTATAGGGGAAGGGTTGAGATCTCATAAACATGTTTAACCCCGCCACATTTTTGCGCCTGTCCCAAGTCAGGAGCCTCTGGCCTTTGTCAGTCTTGCATTATTTTTAATTTTAGTTTCTTGTGAACAATTTGGAGTTTAGTATGGCGTTCATTATCACTGAACTAGTATATATATTTGTTTAGGGGCCAGCTAAAGGACGCCTCCGGGTGCGGGAATTTCTTGATGCATTGAAGACCTGTTGGTGACCTTCTGCTGTTGTCTTCTCTATGGTCGGGTTGTTGTCTCTTTGACACATTCCCCATTTCCATTCTCAATTTTATTTTAAAGAAAGTATATCAAACATTGATAAAAGTTTAACCAGGTGATCCATTGTTCCCACTTAAAGTATCTTCAAGGGTTCTTAAATAGGTGAAGAGAACATGATACACTCAAATTCATGGCTTCCGACTAAAGCCCTCATTCCTTCTTATCAATACAAAACTACAACATTCTGGTATAAAATGATCCTCATTATATCACATGATCCTCATTATATCACATGATCCTCATTATATCACATGATCCTCATTATATCACATGATCCCTATAGGTATCTGAATGCAAAAAAATATTTCCTATTTTCAATGTAAACATATAAAATTAGCTTTATGTTTGGCTCTAATGGTTTATACATAGTATGACTTATGCATAGCAAAAAACAGATGATTTTATCAAATGGCATAAATAATGGCATGAATGGCAAATTTATTCAATAACTTAACAATTTGCACTTAAAAAAATTTAAAGGGTTCCATAGAGCCCTGTGTCTTGCTTGAAACTGCAAATGTCAGTGTAAGAGTGTAATGCTGACTTCCAAACACTTATATAAACACTTTCAAACAGAAAAGTTGTAAAACCACTACCATGACTACAGATACTATTTCCCGATCACGAAAAAGCTTTTTTCTAAGTTGGGTAAAATTTAATGAAAGTTTAACAAAGATATTGGTGTGTTCCAAAATGTTAGCCACAGACATGACTGAGCCTAAATGTTGATAAATCCAACAGGGTAGATGGAATGTAGGATCCCTTTGCCTAGCATCTTTGTCTTTTTATACAAACATTACAATAAAGCAATCCCCCTTTTCTTTTTGTATAAATAAATGTAGGAAAAAAGTGTCAGATATTTAAAAACATTCTTTGATGGATGATGAAATCACATAATTTCTTCATGAGAAATTTCCAAAAGAATTACATTCCTGTTTTACAATTTGGTTATTTCACAAAAAATATAAGCTGATTGCTTTCTGCTATTTATCCATCAAAAATGGTGGACAACAGTACTTCCTTAAAAAATGTCACTGTAATCAAGGTTTTATGACAAATAAGCAAAATCAAGGTTTTATGACAAATAAGCAAACATAATATTTTAAAATTGAAATGAAACATAATAACTATATTTATACAACAACAATTTTTTCACTATTTCTTATAAAATCGTGGATTTGAAATCAAAAATGGAATTCTCATGCATATAGACCAGAGTATTATGGATTTGAAATCAAAAATGGAATTCTCATGCATATAGACCAGAGTATTATGG